>NC_137651.1:15754517-15883401 GCF_963422515.1 Blennius ocellaris
GTCTTTAACTGGGGCCTTGGGATCACAGGCTTGACTGTTAACAGCTCGAAGGTGAAAGGCCTCGGACGTTGCCCTAAGCCCTCCATGTTACATATTCCCTTGGCTGAGCCAGCTCCTTGGAGACTTCATCCTCTGCCCTCGCTGTCTTGTTGGCATGCAAGCTCAGGGTCCCGCTCCAAATATTCTCAGGATTGGATTACTGCTTGTGCACACTGTAAAACTAACCTTTTCCACATTTGTGTCAACATGTAATTAAACACGTGGTATTTAAATATGTATTCTAAATGCAAAGACGGTAGGATCTTACATGTTACCGTTAATTAACTCTGACCTGTCAATCTGTGGAGATGCATGAGCGGTGTTTACTTGTTTGTCAGGTGCCAAATTGCTCAACTAGTTTAACCATTGCCCCCTAAAAAATGATGGATTGCAGTTGAGAAATTGAGATTTTATTAATTCAAATATATGCATACTTGTCAACTAAATATGCAGCTTTTGTTTGAGCCCTTTCCCTGACCTGACAATTTATCTTTTTGACAGTGTGGCAGCGTTCAGCTCGGAGAAATTTCCATTATCTCCCAAACCATTATCTGCTTATGTACCACATTTAAACCTGTCAAAAGCCATCTAAATGCAGTAATTGATGTGTGATCCATCGGAGGCCTCTGGACCCTCTGGTCTTTTTGTCAAAATTACACTTGTCATTTTCTATCTGAGGACTTGCCTCTTGAGATAACAGTTGTTCTTCTCCCACAGGTGTGATTTGTCTTCTTTGTCAGTTTCATTTCACTTCTTAGTTCATTGAGCTCTGTGAGTTTGTCGGAATTAGCAGTTGTTCCTCTGACTGATTAACTCATTAACTTGGGAGACAAACGGTTATGCACAGAAAGTACTTTTTGGTCTGTCAGAGTCATAATCATTATTACTATCACCTAATTTCAGTTTACACTTTAATTCTTGCAATTGCGAGTCTTCAGAGTATACCTTTGCCTGGGGCGGGAATACCTTTCCTGCAGCCATGCAAATTTCAGAATTCAAAAAAGAAATAGATTTTTCAAGTAATTATGACAATAAGCAGCCATCAAACAATTCAAATAAATGACCAACGCACACAGACGGCAACAGAGTCCTTTCACAAAAGTAGGCTCACAACTTTGTCACGCCTAGAGTCAATGCAGGCCGATGTTCATGTTAAGACAGAAGCTCTGGTGGCACTAATGCTTACAGCTGACTCAGTGAGGGGGAGAGAGACAGACAGCCACCGCACTGATGTTTATATGAATATGAAAAAAGTACCCAACTCACAAACTTCAGTATGTGCAAGTGTTTTACTAATGTTATAATGGTAATCAGTTACTTGTGTGTTTCATGAAAAATGGTGGCATAACAGCAGTATATACAGAGCTATGCATTATTTCCAGTGTAAATTGTGATTGTGCCAGAATAAAACATATCCTAAACATAAACGAGAACGGGGCCTTTGTTGTTGTGGGGTTTATGTGTTTGGAGAGAACCACCGATTTAAAGCCAAGACAAAAGATATTGCCACGGATCTCCCATGATTGCTATCTTTCATTTGGGATGGCCGAAAACTGCAGTGCATAACTGCCTTCATATTGTTTCAATGAAAGAGTCATCAATCAATAATTGCTGCAAACTGGATCAAGCTATAGAGTGGACCTGCAACTAATCACATCATCTAAAATTATACAAAGAAAAAAACATGGTTGAGACGATAAACTGATATAAAAGTGTGTTTAGCTCGATAGAAAGTTAAGAAACAAGCATAATTACATCCACTTTTATGCTATTGTGACTATAAGGAAGCGGCTGACAGGGCATTCAGGTTGTAAAGTTAATAGTTGAATGGACAAATTTTTTTTCTATTTTGTCATCTTTTTTCTATTCATCCATTCACTCTGCCTCAACCACTGCAGAAAGGTCTGGGCAGATGGTTCTCTGCGATAGGAACCAAACTGTTGTGTCTGGCCTGGCACAGGATTTCCTCTGGGAAGCGTCTGGCTGCAGTTGTGATGATGCTTCATTGAAACTGGGTGGAGGGCCACTGCTTAACAGCTTAACAGGCTGCTTAAGGTGAAGAGCAGGATGACCCTCTTCTTCTCTCTGAAACACATATGTACAAGTGGACACACACACACACACACACACACACACACACACACACACACACACACACACACACACACACACACACACACATATATATATAAAATGTGTCTTTCTTAAAATTGCTAAATTGTCAAACTCTGTCTGGGGACTTTCCAATATGAAATACAGTTATCTTTAAAAAATTAAAAATTCTGTATTTCATTAAATGCTAAAACACGACCGAGTGGGAAATGAGATGGAGTTTGAAAATTCTCACTCACTCCGACTTAGCTCCTGTTCAGCTACTCCTAAGAACACAAACCCTGAAGTATGTGGGCAATTCAGGATTTTCTCACGTCTGTTTTTGGTTTATAATATTTTTAATGCTTTCACTGTGAAAGGTCAAACAACAATGGCACACTGTTGTAATATGTGCAGAATGCAAGGCCAGCTCTCACTACGATGCAGGGCATGCAGATGGGACCTGGCTTTGAACAGTTCGCTCTCAAAGAGGACAGGAGTATCTCTCAATAGTCGCTATAGATACACATTGTTCGTCTTATGGAGCTGTTTGCTCATACATTTGTGGATGTGTCAACATCCTTGCTATTATTTTCACAATGGCCTCCAAGGCAATCTCTTCCAATTGCATTGTTGGCCAAATGTTATCCAGGGTTTTGTTTTTCTTTGTCAAGATTTCTTTCAGATTATCTTTTTTCAAACTTTCAGTCAAAGAAAATATTGTTGCATTATTATTTCACACGTTCTTTCACAAACTGCTGAAGCCCTTCCTCATTCTGAACTGTGTGGGATGTTTCATACTCGATATTCTTACTGACTATTGCCGAATACTCTGTCCCCTGTTTAATTGCTTTGTCTTGTTTTGTCACTGCTTGCCTGCGTCTCCTATTACCCTTGAAGTTCTACTATCTCTTCCATGCAGACACATCGCTTTCACACTGGTCAGCCAGTGGCCTTGTTCCCCTATTGTCTCCCGTCCCACTAGTCATGACCCCACAGACCACACTGTGGGGGTCTGTTCCTATTTATAATGGGAGGAGGGGTGTTCCTCTTCTTGTATTGTTGCTATTTGCCAGTACTTCCTCTTTTCATTCATGACCTCTTCTCTACTTCCTGTTTGTGCGGCGGGCCAGTGGTCATCCTGGGGGTAATTTGGTAAATCCTTGCAATTACTCTTGATAAATGGGAATGGCTGACACGGTGAAGAGTGTCAACCATTGAATCAAAGTTGCTTTGGTTTTATCTCATATATACATTTCTGAGGGAAATGTTTGTTAAAATGTCTCTGCAGCATTTGAAATGTGGATTTCTCTGTTATGGCCCCTCAACTCGCTTTATTGGTGTTGGTTGGGTAAACTGGTGGTAACTTTTAAGCACTATCAAGGTAAAATGACTGATTTCCTTTTTTTTTTTTTTTTTTCTCTGAGTAACTTTTCTCGAACTTTTTCCTGCCACCAAGGACCCATTATTTATCAGTTTATGAAGATCGAGCCTGGTGGTGTTCAGTCACATCTGATTGCCGTACAATCTGTGAGTTCCACTTCAGATCTTATGTCCCAGGAGGGACCTTTTTATAGTTTAACAGGAACCAACCCTCCCCTGTGGCTTCTACTCATCTGTGCGGATGACATAGTTTTCTTCATATTTTATCTCTGTTATTTTCCCCTTTCTGTTTTATGTTCCTCACGCAGAGTAATCAGTGCTTGTGAGAGAGGACGGGGTGTATTTTTGTGGCAAGGCAAGGTGAAAGGGGTTAAAAACTGGAACACAACAATAGTAGAACTCTTATTTACAACCACTTGCGTATGAAACTACCCGTCGGGTGCCATTTTTTTTTTTTTTTTGGTTTCCACAAACTATGGCCTCAAGTGTTTAGATGAGTAATTGAAAATAGACAATACAGTTGACACAGCAGCGCAGTATCAAACAATCTCAAACACAACAAGGAGTTGAAGTGCAGGCATTGCGAGTGAATGGCTGACCATTCATACATACTTCACTTTGTTGTCCAGCCGATGTTCAAACTATGGCAGGAAATGATGTAAATGGTGACCTGGAGAGGCAAAACATTGTATGAAGGGAGTCTCATGAGAGTCTGGCTGACAATGGATCAAAATCAGATGAAGAACAATAGAGCACAAGTTTACTGACAACATTCACAGCCTCGACCAGATGCTGGTGTGAGGAAAAAAAAAGAAGAAAAAAAATCCATGCAGTTTGATTATTTGGACCTTTGAGCGGCTGTAACCACGACTACGGCCCACCTGGATATTACAAAGCCTCATCATACAGAGATGGGAGGCTGAACTCTAACTCATAAGCTCTTATCTCATTCCGACATCTGTTTGCACTAGGTCTTCCAGATGTTTCCTGCTTGGCTTCTGCTGATTTTGAGCAGGGCCAAGGGCCCGCGCACTTGTCTGTCCTCCCAGCCATTGCTGGTGCTAGACCTTTGGGTCCCATCAAATGTGTTTACCTAAGGCCCCACGCTGATAGTAACTTGGCGACAAGGCGAAATCACACTCTAAATGTCATCATCTGTTAGTGGGAGAGGCAAGTTATTTTTGATCCGGGGCAAGTACTTTGGCCTTCGAAAGGTGCAAATGGGACGATTTTTCACTACGGACTCTCTTATCCAAAGTACATGATGTATCCGTTCTACATATACATCTGCAGAGCCAAGGGGCAGCTAAAATAGCCGATCAAATCAGCTAATTGCGTTTATCTTCCAGGACTACGTGACTCCATTCACTGCTTTGTTTAGCATATAATAATGCCCTTTGTCTTGTTTGAGTAATGGAGTGAACATCAGCCAAACCACCTCTGTATAAACAACAAATCCAGACAGAAGTCAGTAAAATAGCCCATCAGCCTCTTCATTAGTCACATGTTAGATGAGAGCTGGGAGAAAAAGAAAGAAAGAAAGAAAGAAAGAAAGAAAGAAAGAAAGAAAGAAAGAAAGAAAGAAAGAAAGAAAGATAGAGAGAGCATGTTTACGAGAATTTTAGTTTATTTGTACGTACATGAAAATTGTCACTATTTTGGGCTCTAGTTCTCATGGATATTTATGGAATTATATGTCAAAACAGATGCACGACGACAATTATCTGACTTCTCCAACAACTAACACAAAATCAAAAATACTCACAATTCTATTCAATTATCTTGATTATACCCCTGTCAGGTACAGGTATATAAGTTTACTTAACCTGTATGGGGAGAGATTGTATCAACATAATTCAAAAACACATAAATGCACATTGAATGCGTTACCTGGTCTTGAGTTTATTCAGTGCAGTAAATCTGGATTTCTGAGTCCATTCATGCTTTGTTCGGTATTTAATTTTTACACTCATTGCAAATAATGGCTTACATTTGTAATCAAGGGACTTTAATGCTGTTTTACCTCTCTTGATGAGAAGACCAATGTTTAGATCTTTATCTTCAGTGGAATGAGTGTAGGAAATCCACACAGTTTCTATACAACAATGCTGGGATCAATGTTTGTGTTTTGTTTATAATGTTTGGAGACCGACTCTTGCCCAATGGTGAGTTACTGTATCATTCCTGAAAGCTGTGGAGACTGCCGTCTATCTGTTGTCTTACCCTTCTATTCCACTCTTGTTTTATATGATTTAAACACAGTATGTTGAGCAGTTGGGCAACAAGCGCTGCGGGCTGCAGAAGCTACTGATGCTATTTGGTTTAATAAAGCAACAAGTTGCGTATTTAGATTTTGTTTTTGCATGCTTCGTGTCTTCTTTTCAGTTCTGTGCTTGTGAACTTTCATCCTGAGAAGTTGTTCCAACTGAACTGCCTTCAATTAAAAAAATGACAGCTCATTCATTGAAAGTCTGAAGTCATATGAAGGCCTGTAAAGCATTCTCTTTAGATCTATATCATAGTATTTTCATAAACCTGTGAATCATTCTCAAAGTATTGTGGATGCTTAGCAAACCCCCCAAAAATAATTCTTTTAAAATCATCTAACCACACATTTTTAATGCTTATCCTGGCCAGCTCCCATCTGATATAATGTGGTTTGACAAACCAGCAGAATCTGTTATTCTGGGAAATAAATCAGGATTTTATGAAATTAATGATATGTAGATTTGGCAACTTACTTTTTGTTTAAATTTTCAAATAACAAATAGGTTTTCCATGAAAAACATTTCGCAAGAACAAAACATTTAAATTTTAGAGGCACAGATTGGTTTCAAATGGTGGTTGTTTTTTTTCTTCTTGTACTACAATGATGCTAAGGTTATGTCATTTTTCCTGTTTGTTCATCTGAAGCGATTTAGAATCATATCCTGCATGTTTATGAGCATCTGAAAGCTCACAGTGGCAACGATGTGAGAGAATATTTGTATGTGCAAAGCTGCCTGATATCCTTTATGTAAATCTGTTATCAATTTTGAGATATTTCTAGAAAGCACACATCCCTCATGTGTTACTGTACTCATCTCACTGGCACTGATATACACTGGCTTTCAGGCAATAGGATCTATTTAATATCCTCCTACATTTCATTTGAATTATCAGGATCAGAGCTTATTTATAGCAGGTACTGCCAAGATGTGTGATTCTTTCCAGACCGCTTGGCACAAAGCTTTGCCGAGTGCCCTGCAGATGGTTCTTTTATTCACCTTATCTGGATTTCTTTCTTTTTTTTCCCCCTCAATTTTATTTAATAAAATGCTCTGGCTCAGTCTTTTTTGGAGAACGAAAGAGGAAATCCATCAGATCTGCAGTGGTGCACCGTACCTCTTGGCTCATAAATTGTACATGCCTCAAAGTAGCAGGAAGTAGAGGCCTAATAGGGTGTATCCTCCAGGTTTCCTGTTAGGTTAACCCATTGGGTCTGGGGTATTCTGCCCTGCTAGCGGATCATAAGACATGACCTCCTGTTGCCCCAACACTCAAGATGAATGGGGCCATAATGCAGTCAAGCTGTATGATCGTCACTGCACTGTTTTCTTTAAAAAACCCACAATATAATGTACAAGTCTATTTCCTTTAAAAGTAGTTAAATCAAAAGTAGTGCAGAGACATATTGTATGCAAAATCAATTAATTTGACTGGATTTCAGGAATATTTTCGAAAATTCATACTGATGTTAGTGAATAGATTTAAAATTGTTTTGACAATGTGTGTTATTTATTCAAACCTATGACAGTGGAAACTTACAATGTGTGTGCCAATTGTATTTGCAAAAAATTGTATTTAAGATAAAGTATTTTATTCTATCCTATGTGTACTGATGCACCCCTAACATCACAGATGCTGATTTTATAAATGTGTGCTAAACACAAGCTGGGTTGTCCTTTAACCTGGCAAACAACATGCACAATGTTCAACGAGAGTGTTTTGGGATTAATAGGACCATAGGAATGTGTTGTGCTACGCTTCAATATATAAATGAGTGTGGGCTTGAAGAAGATGCAAAGATACAAAACATCAAATTGTTGCTTTTTTTTTTGCATTTTCACGTTTGAACCTTTGTAGCAATAAATTCTATTTTTTTAAATAGTTTTCAGCAGCAAGATGGGCAGATGTGATTATGTCCAACTCAGAATCATTGTTTATTTAATGCAGAGTTGGAAGACCTTGCAAGATCTTTTTTGTTGACCTTGTTCGTGACTAGCAGAGATAACTCCAGATCCTCTGAATGTTTCAGTGATGTTATGTTGATTTCTTCAAGTTTTGTGCATTCTATTGTTCATTGCACTTTTTGCCTGTTTCACAGACAAAGGAAACTCTTTAAATCTGATTCAGCCACCACAGCCTCACCATGATACTTTTTAAACCCAATCATGTCACATGGGAATTAATTACATGATTTAAAGGTTTTCTCACTAACTGTTTCTATTTATGTTCAAGTCACCATCCCGACTCTTGGACAGTCTTGTGCTTTAATACTATGGCTACATCTGTGGTCAGCCATAAACAGCAGGTGATCTCTGAAAGGAGGATGTCTTTCCAAACAAGTTAATGTCTTGTTTGCTTGATAAAAATGACCAGGTGATTGTGCAGTTATTGAATTTCCATATAATTATCGGAGTCCCACTTGTTCGTACATGCTCATTTTCAAACATTTGTTACTGCTTAATCTAATTCTCAGAAAGGGAAGAAGAATTGAAATGGTGGGGAGAGAGAGAGAGAGAGAGAGAGAGAGAGAGAGAGAGAGAGAGAGAGAGAGAGAGAGAGAGAGAGAGAGAGAGAGAGAGAGAGAGAGAGAGAGAGAGAGAGGGGTGATCAGATGTCCCATCTGGATCCAATCCCACCTGGGCTCAGATAAAAATAGAGGCTGGGTGATAGGCTCTTCTTTATAGTAGGAGGAGAGATGTCATTTATCCTGCTTCACACCATTCTCTTAATTTTAATACAATATATTTTCATTGTTGAATGGGTTGCAGGTGTTGAGAAAAAGGTTCCCGCTTCACACTCACATCATTCAGCAGCTGCCGCATTTGGTTCGGGTGGCGAGGAGTCCGTCGTGGTTTCATCACTGAATTGAGTTAGGCCTTTGAACCACTAGGGTCATCCCCCTTGTGCCTCTTTTCACAGATAAAATGCTCAGATAGGACATGTTGAAAAGATATGTTTCCAATTTGACTCGTGCCACCCTTATCCCCCTCAACCTCCTCCTCCTCCTTCCATCATCTTTCTTCCTATCTCGCTCACTCTGTCTGCCTCCCTGTCTGCCACGGTGCATGTGTCAGACAAATGATTAATTCTCCGGATCAGGGGAGAGGAATGAGAGAGTGGGGAACGCAAGAGGTGAATTGATAAATCATCTCTTTATTCATCCATAGGTAAATAAAAAAACATGGCTTTGCTCAGGAATACATAGATCTAAACCTTGACACCCACAGATGCTGTGCATTAATGTCTTCCTGGCTGGAGTGTAACATAATAATTTATAAAGTGCTTCTACATGCAAACCCTGGGGATGGCTCTTATCTTTTCTGCAGTTGGATCTGTGTGTCAGGCAGTTCCAAAGCTGTGTCGAGTATAATTTCATTCAAAAGCACATTTGTAAAGGGCATAAATAATTTTGTGTATTGCCACTGTGATACAAACAGAAGTTTTTTGTTTTTTTCATATATCCTCATGACTACCGGTAGTTCAAGTTTGTCGTCTGTGGTGGACATTTGTAAACCTGGCTATCTCCCACCCATTGCATCTTACTAAAAGAACTCATATTAGTATCCACAGAGGACATTTAAGGCTTTTCAATGATACCAAGAATGTTTTCAGTATTCTAATTACCTTGCAAATATTAGGGAATTTAACAAGAATTGTGATTGCACTTTTTTCCTCCCGGTAGTCAGGAGGATAGGGTTAAACCTTCCTCGGTTAGTAGAAGCAATACATTAATGTAAAACATTTTTGTCTTTTATCACCATCCTTCCTATGTAACAAAATGCTGCATCATCAATTGCACTGACATCAGTTTGTGATGAGCTCCAGCCGATGACATCTAATCATGATTAACAATAAACTCTTTTCGAGTGCTTACGATTTCTCACACGGTTCCAGATCCAGCTGCAAAATCTCCACAACCTGTCCAACACCTGACCAACTAAATCTTCTGAGAGCTGCCATCAACGCCTTGATTAGAATTCAGCACACTTTTTGTAAACATTAACTTGCGGCTGTAATGAAAGTATTTCATGCAGATCGCAGATCGCAAATGTTGTTTTCATTTTATTTAACAAGGTATGAAATATGCAGCAATGTGAGAATTGAGTTATGACCCATCACTGGAACCCCCCCCCCCCCCCCCCACCTACCCAACACATTTCAAAGTTTCCTTTACACATTTCCTCGCTCACTAGTTGCACACAAACACTGCGCACTGATTTTATGAACTATTTACCTTATTGGTTTTTGTGTTTAATCATCTTTAACTGGTAACGAGCAATTCCAATGATTACAATTTCAAATTCTGCAGCTCCTCTGACATTTTGTGATCTTGGCTCGTTTGCTGCCTGACCAGGAGTTGGGTGGGAGGTTTATATAAATTATATATGTGAGCTCTGCGGAGAGTCTGGTCTGGATGCGTTGCCTTCAATGAGCTGGACGTGGGGGAGGATATAACCTCTGCCAAAAAAGAGAAATGTGTTATTTTGATTACTCTTAAGTTGTCTAGAGAGTTAGCTGCCCAGATGCTAAACACCAGTGAAGTTCGAAGAAGAATTGTGTCAAAATACTGAGCAAAATCTCCTGCTTTCTGAAAATGCAAGAAAATACTGCACAAACCCTGAATATAAACTCTCAAAAGTAAGTGGAGGGCAGTGAGATAGTAGCTCTGTTTACTCAAACATTCAAGCAATTTCACAGATTCCTTGTAAACTATTAACATGCAGTTTTGGGAAAGTTGTGGAAAGTGTATACACATTTGCATGTGACAAAAAGTAGTAGTTACCCAGAAAAGAAGCTTGTGCACTAGCTTCAGTAGTCTCCTTAATTGAACCCACCCTAACAATTTAAAAAAGCAATATTGTAGTACAGAATATTGACATAAACTAACCCTAAATATTAAAATTCCTCCTGCTAAAACTCCACAATCCAAATATATTCCTTGCAAGATCATTAATTTATTGTCTCAAATACATGTAATTGTAGAATGTTAACATTCTGATATTTGTTTATTGTTTCAATACTTCCCTGGAAGCAAAATGTTTCCCCAACCTCAACCAAAGTGTTGCAGTAGCAAAAACCAACAGGGCCTAGAAGTGGAAAATCTCTCTGTCTTGTCAAAACTTTTTGCCCCCACCACCTGACCTCATCTAACCTCAGCGTAGAACATAACATAACACACTGCTTTTAGTGAAAATAATTTCTTGAGTACTCCTTTCTACTGAAAAGCAAATTTGCCAAACTCTTATTAAATAAACGGCATTTTTATTTATGAACATTGATTCTATGAAAACAGTTCCACAAAGCCTGGGTAATTCAACTAATCAAAGCCTGCACAATCTCGTGAAATATCAAATATAGAAGATATCAGCTATTGAAAGTCAAATATTTGATTGAACATATTAACTTATTTTGAACCAGGGCCTTTAATTGTACTTTTTTCATGTCACAGGTCAACACCCTATAATGAACAAACAATCCTTTTTTTTGCTTTATATTTTCCACGTTTACTCAACATTTTGGATGGAAAATTAAGTTGATATATCCCTAAAATGCAAAATATCAGCATAAGAACTTTGAATATGTTTTAAAGCCTTTTTGTTTAAGGCATCAAAAGTGATATATGTATTGCATATGAACTTGTAAGACTATATTTAAGGTCACTTAAATACAGAAGTTGGACAAAACCATAATCCATATCATGAGGAAATGATATTACTTAATAAATGGAGTTTCATTCAGCTGGTGAGATGCTTGATCTGGATGTAATATAATTTGAGAGGAGTAAATTGTTATGAGATTACACTGTGTGAACCATTTACCATACTATAAAACTTGATTAGTATTCAACTATGTTACTTGAGTATCATTCTGACTATTATTACATACATACCATATTTCCATACATCAATATTATTACAACTTGAAATAGTGAGAAGAATATTGCTTCATTTAAGGGTTCACATTTAACAAAAGTCAGTTTATGCGAGTCATGTAAGTTCTGTTTTTTCCCCCTGTTCTGCAGAACACTTGTTTTGAAGAGGGTTGTGGTGCACAGCCGTCACAGTGCTGATATTTTCGTTTGAGCTGGTTGAATGTGTTCAGTATTGCGGGCGCAGCAAAAAGGAAAAAAAAAACCTTACTTCTTGGGTGGAGTTTCTGATAAAGGTGGTTTCCTGTATTTGTTTCTTTTAGCAAGAGTGTGTGTATATGTATGAGTCTATCTATGTGTGTGGTGACAGAGAGAGAGAGAGCGAGAGAGAGAGAGAGAGAGAGAGAGAGAGAGAGAGAGAGAGAGAGAGAGAGAGAGAGAGAGAGAGAGAGAGAGAGAGAGAGAGAGAGAGAGAGAGAGAGAGAGAGAGAGAGAGAGAGAGAGAGAGAGAGAGAGGAGCAGTTGTCGAAAAGTGGAGATTGTCAAGTCAGCAGAGCATATCCTTGGTCATTCCAGTGTGTGTGTGTGTGTGTGTGTGTGTGTGTGTGTGTGTGTGTGTGTGTGTGTGTGTGTGTGTGTGTGTGTGTGTGTGTGTGTGTGTGTGTGTGCGCCCATGCATGTGTCAATGACTAGAGGAACATGTGCATGCTGATATGCATGTGTGACCACTCCACCTCTAATGCGTTGTGTTTACAACTATAGAGTGAGTTGCTAATGGTTGCCTGGTCAATGACCCTCAAAACCCCCCCACAGCCACCTCCCTCTAGACCCCTCCACGCCTTCTCCTCCACCTCCTCCTCCCCCTCCCCTCCACCACCCCTACTCACCAGGCCTTATCTGTTCTGCCACTGCCGCCCACTCGTTCTCATCCGCTGACAGGGAGGGTTTGACTGAGTATGCATAAACTGAAAGTGCTGCAGCTGCTTTAAGTTACATTGCACACGCGCTGATTTTTGCTCAAGCTCGGGCTTCGAGGGTAGAACTGAAGTCTCAGTCGGTTTTCTCAAGTATTTGTTTAAGCGTTTCTCTATTTTTGGAACAGCATTGGGACTTGCTTTAGACATCCCAATGGGACAGGAAGAATGCCAATAAATCCTTTTTTTTTTTTCTCGTTCCAGATGAGCTGAAAGCACGTCTGCTGTCTGACTGAGCACAGCATAACAAATGAGGGAAATATAAACAAATAACCTTAATAAGGTGCAAATTGTGACCATAGCTTTGATTTTTGGTTTTTGGTTTTTTACAGTTAAAAAAGCGATGACGGATCTATGAGTGAGAGGTAAATAGTGGATTGAAGTACGACGTGTCAAACATAGGTGATGTGTTGTTGACCCATTTGTACATCTGTTTGTTAACCTGCTGCATTATACGGTTTGTCTCATTAAAATGTATACAGCCCTCAATGGTAGCACTAATATTAGTTCTTCTATGCCTCACAAACCAAAACAGAGACTACATCCACTGACAGCAACTGGAATCATGTCAAACAAAATGAGTTGATTAAACAACACTTTCTTGGGACACAGAATGCATGCTAAAATGTAAGCACGGGGTCCACATGTTGCGTGGGCATGTTGAGTTGTTAATATTATTCAGTTGTCTGATGAGTCACTTGCAAAGGATGGCTCCAGTTTAGCTCTAGATCTGGGAAGAGACATTGATGATCATCAAGTTTTTGTGCCCCTATCTCTGCGCGTTAACAGTCAACATCATCCAAAAATCGTGAGCAGTGTCACTTCCATGTCCATCTCTCCTCTCGCTCTCTTTCTCTCTCTCTCGCTCTCTCTGTTGGGTCAGCGACTACAGGGGGAGATGGTGAGAACAGTGGGCCGGAGTGTTTCCCAGCCACAGCCCAGAAGATTGCTGTGGAGCAAGGAGCCCACCTCTCGCCTCGGCCCCCTTTGCACCCCCGTCTCTCCCTCCCAGCGGCCCCCAGTGATGTGGGAAAAGCCTGGGAGGGTGTCCCAACTGAGTGTGCCGAGGCACTCGTCCCAGGCTCTAAACCTATCGCTGCTCTCCTCTCCATCACAGCAGCAGCCAGGCATCAGCTCATTAAAGATAGTTGTCGGCTTCGCGAGTGTTCTCTCTGCCATTTTCTGTCACCTTACCTCAGACCAAATGGAAAGAGTTGCACACATTGAGGTGAAAATCATTCAGCTGCACCAATCAGTGACTTTTTGTTAGTGCTTGATAAAATTTGAGCAAACACCTGTCTGGCTTCACCCTAACCATCATGACACAAATCTTGAATCAAATCGCCTCTTTAGTGACGTATCACTCCTGTTTCTTTTTTCAATCCTTTCCCAAAGAACATAATCACGTGAAGAGTCATGATTCCCCTGCAGCTAAGATTTGAGAATTGCACAACATCCACAGGGAGCACCCGAGACTACGTGGTGGCTCGTTGAGTAATTCCGGACTTGTTCGCCTGTATCGTTGATAAAAAGCAGTGGGGTCTGGGTAGTGTCAAATCCTAAAACAAACCAAACACATGCACACACTTGCTCAGATAACACAACTTTACACAAGAGCAAGAGTTCAGTCGGGCCAATATATGAGTAAAAGGAGAAATAAGAATAATATTCCTGATGCCCATCTGGGCTTAAAGGACATTATCATTTTAGGATTCTTGAATGTTTCCTGGATTTCTGACCATGGGAATAGAGAGCTTGTTCCTCAGCTTACGCCTCCTCTGTCACACTGTTTATGTGAGATGAGGAGATCAAGCAGAGCAGAGCAGCTACATTTTTGTTTTTTTTACACAGAATACCCCAAGAAACGTAAATTATCACTGTCATACATTCACATGCTCACCCTTCTTTTAGCGATAGAGTCTTTCACTCAAGAGCCAACCTCCCGCACTGATCCAGAGTCCATATGTGAAGGAGCACATCTTTGTATGGGAAACTCTGTGACCTGAGGAGCGCTCATTTTCTCCACAGCGTGTGAACAGCCACGATACTCCCTCTGTTTCCCCACGCTCCCTTTTCCACACCCTCTGCAGCTGAGCTTGAGTTTATACTTCTCTCTTGTCATCTTTAGGTTTTATTGTCTCAGTGGAAGAGTGACCAGTGTCTGCTGCAAATTAGCTCTGAATCACCAGGACAGCAATGTTTATACCAATGAAGAGAGGGGTGCTGGGAAAATAGCCAGAAGAAAAAAAATAATAAGCGCAAACAAGGATTGCGCATGCACAATCATAGTATGACCCACATATTTGTATGTGTGGGTCAGAGGGGATTGGTTTGTGTTTAAGTGAGCAAGATGTTACTGGCACTTTGTCACAATTTTAGTATCGACCCATGAAAGACTGGGGGAAAGAAGAAGAAAACCGACTGTTTTATTATAGAAACATTTCTCTGTTGAAGAGTCACTGTCAACACATGACTACAAAGCATAGTGAAATCTCAGCCAGTTTTTGCAAATAAAAGTCAGATAGCTTTTGCTCTGTTGGTTTCCATGATATTTGCTGGGCATTTAAAACTCTAATGATTGTGTTACTTTGGCGCAGGCAGTGGTATAGTTCTCTTTTGCCTCTCGGTTCCAATTTGGCGTTATGGGCCTTTCTTTATGGGAAATGCATTTTTAGTGTGGGTGTGTGGTTTTTCTCTGAGTACTCTGGTTTTCTCAAACAATCCAAAATGTCTAATAGGTTAATTGGTGACCCTGAATGTGTGTGTGTGTGTGTGTGTGTGTGTGTGTGTGTGTGTGTGTGTGTGTGTGTGTGTGTGTGTGTGTGTGTGTGTGTGTGTGTGTGTGTGTGTGTGTGTGTGTGTGTGTGTGTGTGTGTGTGTGTGTGTGTGTGTGTGTGTGTGTGTGTGTAGCCATCTGGGATCATCAACAGTCAGATTTACATCTTATTCAGTCTACATCTCTGTTGACACTTCAAATGCCTCAGTGAAAGATACCTCTTAACTTTACTTATACTCAAGACAATGCAAGCAGGGACACCACCATTTTTGCACTCCTCTTGTAGCCTGTGTGTGCCTGCACACATATCCAGAATATTTGTCTGTGCTTTCCAACAAAGGTTTAGCCTGCCAAGAGCTGAGACAACCCACTTTTGAAGAAATCTGTGTGGATATGTTCCTGGTTTATCCTGTAAGAATCATAGTCTGAGCTCATCTGTGTGAGGCAATCATTCATCCCCCTCTTGTCCAAATGATAAGCCAATACAGAACATGCAACATGTCATGAAGCACATCATCAGCCTGTTCTCATGACTCACTGCAATTACTGGGACAACAGGTGCTGAAATCCTTCTTTTTTCTTTAATATATAATTATTTCTACGAAGCTACACCTACATTGACCTTTTCTTTTTCCAATGTAAATATATGTTTTGTAACCTAAAAGTAAAGTGTGACACCTGTATGTGAAAAGCCAGACTGCAGAAGTTAGCACATACTAGTTGAAGGGAAATAAAGGCCAAAAGAGTCACGTGTCTTTTCTCCGTTGCTGCGCACTTGTCCTTCCTGTCTGCCCTCGCTATGTTGGGAGTAACTCGGCAGTCACGTGACCTGAAATCTGCCCACAGAAAAAAAAAAAATAGGCACATGAAATGTGCTCTGTTTTCAGAGCCATTTTGTGCAATTTTGTAAAATGACTATCCTTTTTCAGCCATGGCCAAACATAAGTAATACACAATTTGGAGTGAGACTGGGTTTAATGTGAATCACCTGTGTCTTCCTCTCCCCAGTGTTTTTAAACCCTCTTCCCATCTGTTGCCAGGTCGTCTCAGTATCTTTTATATCTAGACATCCAGCATTTCTTCCCATTTCCCAGTTGCCTTCTTGTGTATTTGGACTCTTGCTCTCGGTTTTGGATTACCCCTTTAGATTACCTTCTGATAATCTTTGCCTGGTTTGTGAAAAGACCTGAAATGTATGATAAAACTCTTTGAATTTTTACACCTGTGGATGAGTCTGCTTTGGATTCAGCTGTGATCCTTGAAAGTAACCACAAAATAGCAGCAATTTGCTCTTGTGATTTATCAAGAAGGTCACACTTCAAAAGAGACATTTTATATTACCACGCTGAAAAGTGAAAATTAAGTGTGTGACTGGTGAAGATAAGTGAAGTGGGAAGCTTGTGAATTATAAATCTTTACGAGATGAATAGAAGCTATTAAAGAAAATGGTGGATTCTCAGGACTCAACCTAAACAAAGCACACTCTCACTCTCCTCAGATTATCCTGAATCTACTGTTCAACAATCTTTTTTTTTTTTTTACGGAAATAACATTTAAAATATGTGGTATGGGCAAAGCCAGGTATTTCATTTGTGAGTTTTGTTCTGTTGACTGAGGAGACACTGACAGCCATATAAAGGATGAATAAAAAGCAATTTGTAATTGGTCTGATTTCTATAGCGTAAGACGGCATTTGAGATATTCAATCTCGTCTTCCAACACTGTTATTATGTTTGATTGGCATTTCTTCTCTGCGTCAATAATGTAAATGGGTGTATTGATTGAGATGGCACATTTTATTCTCGTATCACTGACATATTGTTAAGAAAAGGTCTCATTTAAGCACACTTGTCTGGTGTATACATGCATAGATGATGGAAACATTTAATGACACAATGAAATATCCCCAGAAAACAGTTATATATCTGTGGTAGGTTTTGTAAACAACACAACACAAGTTCATCTCAAACACTGGGACCAATACTATTCAAATATCCAAACAGGGTCTTTGAGAGATACACTGTGCAAAACAAAACAAAACAAAACAAAAAAATATATATCTTGATTGATTTAAAGCTAAATTTTGCTTTTGTAAATGCTGAAATGTCATTTTACTTTTAATCTTATAGAGACAAACTCAATTATTCCCCTTGAGCAAGCAGAGTTGACAGTGGAAAAGAAAAACTCTTTAAACAGGAAATATGCTGCAGAACCAGGAGTGAGAAGAAGTGAAGGCTTTCATCTGTTGCAGTTATGGTTAGGGGACACAGAAAGGGATAGGACAGAGACTGAGACAGAGGCCAACAAGCAAATCTATCATGATCCATACATCAAGTTCCATTGTCAAAGATCCTTAGGAAGTTAGAGAGGAGAGAGAGAAAGAGCGAGAACACAGACAACAGGAGGGAGATGATATCACTGTCGGGTAATTGTGACATGGTCCCCCAGCAATGTGAACCTATAGCAGCTTAACTAGAAAATGATCCAGGGTGGCCAGAGAGGTTGAACCAGCCTTATCTGTAAGCTTTATTAAATAGAAAAGTCCTAATATCACTGAAAGTGGGAGTTGGTTCCACATGAGAGGACCTTGATAGCTGAAAGCTCTGCTTCTCATTCTACATTTCGTAGCTCAATTTAACTCAGCGAGCAACAGCCCGAGAACAAAATGTTCTGCTATAGCTCTTCAAGATATGATGGCGTCTACTTAGTTAGATTTCACTGAAATCCAATTGTTAAAAATTAAAATTGGAGAGATGATATCTCATCTACTGGTTTCTTGACAGTAGTCGCACTGCAAGCAAAAATAGACCCCAATAGAGAGAAATTGCAATCATCCTGTCTGGAAGCAAAGCCGGACAGGGAACACATGTAGTACCCCAACAAAAACTAGCAACACAGGATCGCAGAGAGCATGGGGAAAACATCCCTGAGAGACACAGACAAACTGATCACATGACAAAGAACCCAGGCTTGATATATAGTGTCGTCAACAGGTGAGGACAATCACACACTCAAGCACATGTGAAAGACATCAGGGCAGCTGGGAAGAGCAATCAGATACAAGGAGGAGGAGTAAAGGAGTTTGGGGCCACGTTTACACATACCTGGGTTTTAACAAAAACGGACATTACATACTCTGCCTTTAAAAAAAAAAAAAATCTTAATTTACATGGATGCATATACACCTGGTTCAGAGTATATCGTCACAAGGTGTTTTTTCCCAGGATTCTGATTGGCTATCATGACTTCATGCTCCTCTTTACACTGCCCACTACAGGTTTAGCATAGTCATAGTAGCTCTGAAACAGATGTCTATGCTGTCCCTGTAAATAAAGATTTTTTTTTTTTTTTAAACATAAAGGGCTAAATATCCATTTTTGTAAACATGGCCTGAGACTTCAAAATTTAACAGGACACAGACAACACAAAAAATGTACACTGTGTTTAATGTGTTTTTCAAAGGATGATTCCAGATCAAAATGGTAAATGGATTGCACTTATATAGTGCTTTTCAACTGCTTAGCACTCCCAAGGCGCTTTACATCGTTAATCACATTAACATGCCATGCAACTCATATTCAATAAGAACAAGAAGTAACTTCATCACGCAAGTGTCCTGCCAAACAAAATGACATAATTTTTATCGGTTAGCTCCCTCTGGCCCAAGAAATTTGGTTCGGGTGTACCAACCGTCCTGGCCGAACTACGTGGGTACCGCACTGACGAAACACTGGCACTGCTGTGCATGTGTGTTCCAGCTTGCTAATGACAATCAGTCACATTTTAATCCTATTTAGCTTGTAATCTCACTACTCTGTGAGTCCCGCAGCTTGTTAAACATGTCGGAAGTGGACTTACGTGATTCACATGAAAGCATCACTCAAAGCTGTCAGCTCCTGCAGTGAAAACCGGACCAATATCACAGCTGGACAAAAACGTTCTCTTTTATTACTGAAACAGTTCAGAGAAATGTATTTCTGAACACATTGGAGGGGAGAAATAAGCTGTGGAGTTGAAAAGTTAAAACGCTGCTTCACTGCGAGTTCGACAGCGTCTTATAAGAGTATGAACAATCCTGCCGAAAAAGCTTTTTTTAGAGTTATCAGAAAGGTTCACTCGAGCTAAAAAGAAGAAAAATGGAGCGAATGCTTGTTTTCATCTCAGACAAGAGTCCATGCTGCATTTAATGTTGTGCATCTCTCCCAAAGTCCAACTGATGAATTGAAACATTTGAATCCTTTTCGGCTGGCCACTTTACCAAAACAGCTCGGAGTTGATTTGCTGGTCTGGCTATGACTGTGCCACTTGCCTGGTTTGAACTCTGAGAGAACCTGCGGGTTGTTGTCAAGAGGAAGATGGAAAAACACCAGATCCTCAATACAGATGAGCTGAAGGCTTCGATAACACAACAGGCTTAACCTCGACAGGGTGGTCTCCAGCACACCATGCCACACTGACGCATTTGTACCTGCAAGAGGAGGCATGTGAAAGCATCATTTGCACAAATAATAACTTTAAAAAGTGCTTATGTATTATCAACATTTTGTAAATAGTCTTGTATTATAGAACTGGATTTTTTGTTGTGAGGAGCTGCAATTGGTGACAATTTAGACACAAATGCATGTAAGTTTGATTACAAGAGGAAAATCATTTCTCCTTGGAATTAAATGTTTTGAGATGCACTTGGGGGTCAGTAAAAACCTAAATTTGGGTAAATGTAATTAGAAAAAAACAGAAGGAAAAATAATATAATGAAAAAGAACCCTTTCAGAATAGATATATTACTTCGGTCTGACAATGATTACTTAAAAAAAAAAAAGAGGCAGCACGTTTGAGCTGTAAATTAGGTTCTGTCCAGCAGGGCAGGACCACAAGATCAGTGTTGTTCAGGGTCAAAGATCAATGGGAGGAAGCCACCAGTGTTATTTTTATGTGTTCTGGAGGCCACAGTTCCTATACTAACAGAAGGTTTGTAGTCGGAGAAGCATTTTCAGGTACTCAAAATAACCTCTATCTTCAGGATGGCACCCTAAGATATTGTAATATAGGCAACTGCTGGTTTTCCCTGTAGTAAATATTTATGCTTTTGAGGGTTGGCCTCTATGGTTTGATTGTGCTGTTGCACAGAACTGTTTGTAATACCTCTTAAACTTCACTTGACCAGCCTCATAACCTCCGAGTTATTTCTCCCATGATTGTTTAGCCGTGGGGGCCAAAGCCTATTAAGCAGTTTGCTGGCAGAAACAACACAGGCAGCCTTACTAATAGCAAGCTGCTGGAAAGCACTGGAGTAACTGCTGCTTACATTGTGTGTTTCCCTTAGACTACAGTGAATCACTGTGCTTATTTCTGAATATGTGTGGAAAGTACCTGCCATAATAAGCAGGGTTTTGTGCAGTTTGTTGACTTGTTGTGGTTGAAAGTCACGCAATAGGGGCAACAGGGATGACCACACAGGAGGGTTGAGCTGTGAATGAAAGGCAGCAAGAAGGACCAAGAACTCGCACTTGTGGTGAAGGAAATTAACCTTTACTCCTAGTTTCTCATGAGAAGAGTGAGCTGAAGTGCTATGGACAGACATTTACAAGGGCACCTGATGTGTGTTTGAGTTTGTGCCAGCTCAAAAATGCTTCTGATTTAACCAATTTCTGCACTTCAGGCTTTAATTCTAGTCCAAAATTAAGATATTGTTGTCTTGAACTAATAGATACGTAACTGTTCAAAAATTCAAATGATCATCTCATACACCCATTCATGAAATCATCTTGTTCAGACAAATATAAGTATAATTAAATATGTTTGAATACAGTTTATTGTGTAGATTGATTTACATGCAATGCTCACTGGTTACAAAATTGCTTTATTATATTATATTACAAGAACAATGTGCGGGCATGTGTGTGAGGACCAAAATTGTTTGTATCTTCATATTATAGTCACTTGTCATTTTTGTGAGGGCAAAAATAAAGGCCACATAATGTAAATTATCTTCATATTTAAGTGAGACAATGACTAAGTGGGGTACAGTAAGCAGTTGTTCTGGTTGAGTTTAAATGAAGTCTTCAGGAAATTTATGAAAGTCAATGCAATGGCCCTGGAAGGCATGTAAATAGGTGTGTGTGTGTGTGTGTGTGTGTGTGTGTGTGTGTGTGTGTGTGTGTGTGTGTGTGTGTGTAGACACTGGAGAAAGAAAAGCGGCCTTTTTCACTAACTTTGATTGGAAGCAGATGTTGGCGAAAGCCAAGGCAGAGAAGAAAATGTTTCGGAAAATTCTCAGGGCTCAGCCTTCCATTTCTGGGCCCTGGCTCGTGTAGCCAATCACAACGAGGTACCCTCCGGGTTTCAGGCTGAAAGACGTACTCCTATTGGACAGAGAAATGAACGTGGGCGTCAGGAGCAGATGTCCTGGGAAAGTTTCTGAATCCCACTCAACTCACAGTAAAAGAAAAGCGAAAACATTTGCTTGTTCAACTGGACAGTGACCAAAGCCTGTTTGAATCCAGCTGAACTTTCTCTACCTTCTTAGTACTTGTACAAGAAGATGTTTCTGATTGATAAAGTTCTGCATATCATAAAAAAGTAAAATAAATGTTTTTTTCATAAACTCAGTCCATCACTTTACGCAAAAAGAACACAGGAATAACAATTTCGTTGAACTTTGACTTCAAAACCTCTTTCTTTTTCCAGCTGTCTTCTATTATCTAGTTTGGGGACAATGTCTGTGAAGAAAGCATTTGGGAGCTTCTCCACTTTTGCCATCGCCCACCACTCATCTCCCCATGCCTCCACACCTCTAAAACCCTCCAATGCTTCTTTGCTCATTTTCACCTCCTAACCTTCACCCTCCCGCATTCAACTTTCTATTCCATCTCTCATCTCTCGCCAAATCCCCCCTCTCCTTTCCCCCCATTATCAGCGCCTTGATTCAGTCACACTCTAGTTCACATATGGCCTCACCTGCACACAAAGCCCCATCACACTCTTTCATTGTACCAGTCTATTGCCTATTCACTGCAACAGCAAAGCACAAATCAATCATCTTCCTTAATGGAAAGTCCACATTAACATGAGAGGACACTCCATTTCCGTCCCAGAATGCCAGGTCGACTGGTACCTGAGCTTCAGCCAATGTAGATCCGGGGACCAGAAAGCTCTTTCATTTCAGGTGGGATAGCAAGGTGACGCCGTTAGGTCCAGGGGTGGCTCTGGGAGTCAATGGTGTATTAACTGAGGATGTGACAATGGCAATAAAAATGCAAATTACCAGCCAAAGCAGGGGATGGCCTGGATCTGCCCTTCATAAGCCTGGATAATACAGTCACCACACCTGCCGAGACGTGTGGTTCAACACATCTCAGACACAACAATACAATGAACGGAAGGAAGGGAGGGACAAGAGCCGTACAACTGTGTGTGTGTGTGTGTGTGTGTGTGTGTGTGTGTGTGTGTGTGTGTGTGTGTGTGTGTGTGTGTGTGTGTGTGTGTGTGTGTGTGTGTGTGTGTGTGTGTGTGTGTGTGTGTGTGTGTGTGTATGTGCGCGTGTGTGTCCAGCCTTGAAAGTATCGCAGCTGTGGCTCCCCACAATGCCTTTAGGCCTTTCACAATCATTGTTGATTTGTAAAATAGTCTCCATTTTGTTCACTTTGCATTGGGTTTAACAAGACTGATATATGCCAGTGAATAGAACTCGATGACACTCACCATTTAATCATTCCCTTTCCGCTTTACACTTTGTAAAGATTCCTTTTCCTTTCTTAGCCTATTTAAGATGGAGGATGAGTGCTGCGATACATTATGAGTCAGAAAATGCACATTGTATGCTGCTTACTTCTGATTTGTCTCCTCTAAAGGTTAGGCTTTGCAGTGGAACAGATGAAAATAAATTCACACTATGTGATTTTGTAATGCGGGGTTGGCAGTTGTCTGCAGGTATCCTAGCACCCTCCTACAGTCTAATGACCTGCTGGTTAGCTGGCTTGCTCTAAAGTGGCTGAGGTATGAAGGTGTGGGATGTTACTTGGTCCCTGTGGCGTCCTGTCGTAAGTGTACACTAATTTTTGTCTTGCGTTTGCTGGTCCTTGCCCTTTGAACCCTTGTCGGACACAACATCACCACCATCCTTCCAGGTCCACAGTCAGTTGGCAGTACTGTGCGGAAAAGGGTTGATACTCCTGGTTTAATTAGGATTAAATGAATTTGTTGGTGAGTCCAACATTTTCTACAATCTCTCATGTTGATAAAAATTTCATCATATTAATGAATCATTTTATCATGAACTATTTAGCTGAAAATATTTAGCAGTCAGGGTGGTGTGGCATTTTAGCAATTGGCACGTTTTCTCAGAATGATCTGCTGGAAACACCACCATCTGCTTGTGTGTGCCATGAAATGATTGAGTACATCTGAGCCCCTAATAAAAAATGTGCACAATGCGGTGTTTAACATGGTAATGGTAGAAGTTATCACACATATGTATTTCAGCAAATACATCTGACTTTGGAAAAGCAAAAAAACAACAAAAAAATGCAATGTACGCTATAATCACAATGACAACATTTCACATACAACACAGAAAAGATCTCAAACAAAGGTCGTGACAAGCCAACTGAGCATACAAACAAAAGTTTACTCGATCAGGCCCTTTGTTTTTCATTATTTAACCTCCGAGGAGATAAAAATAAACAAAAGTCAAGATGCACTCTTTCTGTCTTTCTCTTTAAAATCCGTGAGAGGGGTCATAATTGAGAAGTCACGGTAGATCTAACTCTGTTTATAGTCCCCAGAGACCCGTGGAGTCCATACTGGTCCAAGTCAGCCCAAGCATGAAGGACAATAGGACATGGATATATTCCCCCACAGAAAAGGCCTTAAGTTGGGCTATCGGGGCCCTCGGGGATATGTCGGTCATATTTCACAACTTCTCTGCGTAATGGAACCACTGAGTTGATCTCTCGTGCGTCACAGGGATTCTCTCTCCATGAACAGGCCATTAATTTAACGTGATGAAGATAGATAAGTAGCTATGTTCTATCTATAGCAGGAGGTCTATTAAATCTCAGTAAAAGTCTGTCAGACTAATTACATGTTGACCTCAAATGTTACTCATTTACATATCTTTGATATCCCCATTCAACTCTATTTAGTTTTCTTTTTTAAATATAAACAAAGACGCTATGTTTTTATTCTCTACATCTCATTGAGATCTTTTCACCACAATGTATTTTACTCCAGATAAAATTCACTGGATTCTGAAATATAAAAGCAGATTAACTAAATATATCACAAACTCTTATAAGGACCACACAAATTGAACTTGCGAGCTGCCACATGTTCACAATTAGACCGTTTGTATTCGTTGGGAGTGTTTCAGTGATTTGGCACGAGCACATGTCTGTTGCCATTTTGAAGTTGCGCTGCCAGTTAAGACTCAATCCAGGGAGGAGGTCACACTGAGTGCATGTTTGGAAAGGAGTGCAGCAGAAGGCTCTTTTCCCCAGTCTCTGAGAGTTAAATTGTTCTGTCAGCTTATTAAAAGGAAATATAAGTGACAGTACAATGCTGTCACTTAAAATGTAATGTTAAGTTACATCATTATCATGCCCACAATGATATATGTCAACATAAATGTGATTTATCAGGTTGGATCTACCTGCCATAAGCCAACTCTGACAGATCAGATGAATCCATGAGGAAACTTTATTACCTAATTAATTCACATTGGAAATCTAGTCATTATTTTTATCTGACATGACAAGCATTTCCAAACTTCATGGCTTCCCTGGCTTACTATTATATCTCCCTCTATATTTTGCAGCCATGTTAAAACTACATGAAGGAGACAGATGAAGCTCAGTAAGACCTATTAGATAAATATTTAAAGTTTAAAATTTGACGAACGAGCTCTGCGGCGATAACAGGAGAGCTATAAGCTGCTGACTACAAGCGTACATAGTCTTTTGTCAGGAGAGGCCGAGATCACGTAAAATGTTTCTGTGGCTGTGAAGTGTCACAGTTCTCACTTTCTGCACACACTTCCTCTTTTACTTCACATGTGTCTTTTGCACTTTTAAACAGAACTTAAATCAGTGAAAGCTTTTCTCAAATCAGACACAAAGCAGAGGTGAAGCAAACACGGGCAGGGTGTCTGTGTTAGGATGTGTTCATAGTAGGTATGAGTGGTATCACAATGATTTGGACTTTGTTTTAGGTCTGTTGGAACATGCACTGTCTGGTGAAGTATTTTAAAACCTGCCGAGCGATAGCGTCTGGTCTGGATCATCGGCTCGGTCAGAGCAAGGGAGGTGGAACAGGAGAAGAAACACCTGGGTAACCTCAGCCTGCCCTCTGCCAAGAACACCACTGACAGATCCAACAGGATAACATGGGTCTGATTTTGAAGGAAGACAGCTCTATCATGTTTGCTCTGTGGTTACATCTGAAATATGTAAAATCAGACATGTATGTACACCCTGTCTGTTGTTTATAAGACAAGTGCATCCTACTTGAGGTGAGTGGCTTCTCCTATGCATAATCAAAGCATTAGATCTTTTAATAGTTTGAACTTGATCCAGCATTGAAGCACATAATTATAGAATCAATGTATGATTTTCATTTTTTTTTTCCTTAGTACACAGGCAACCTGGGATTTTCTTTAACAACAATCACAAGAAAATACAGAACTTGTGCATCTGTATCTTCTTGTTTGACTGAAGAATTGGGCCAAACAGCTGCTCGGTTTGGAGCAACAGGCCTGCATGTTTTCTATCTACAACGGAATTTATATGAGGGGTTACGAGTGTATGAATGGGCCCCAGCGTGGTGGTTCCATTTTTTTTCTTCTTTGCATCAGCTCGTCAACACACATGGAACTCACTCGTAAAAAGTGAAACATACCAAGCCATGCATTGGGCTCACGGGCATCCTTTGAGCCATTCAAGAAAAAAATACAGAAGAAAGGGTTTACTACATTTTTCACCTTCACCATTTTTAAATTGTATTCATTCATACACTAAAGCCATTTTCAGTGCATGTTATATATATATATATAAATAAATAAAACTGTGAGATGACAGTGCTAACCACCTCACCACCAACCATCATGGGCCTGAGTGAATGAAAACACAACACATAGTGATAAAATCTTTCTTCACATATATTTTATAACATTTTGAAGTACATTAAGTACATTTTAGAAATAGAAGCTACAGTTTATAAAACCTTTCCAGCAGAAATCATTGATGGGCCAGCATCAGCCTTTTTTTCTTTAGCAGACAGGTCTATTTGCCATATAAAAAAAAAAAATACAAAAACAAAACAACAAAACAAACAAAAACAAAATAAACAAACAAACAAAAAAAAACGCTACATTTTTTTGTCCTGCGCTACCTTTTAATTCCCATGAAAGCACCAGCTGTCTGCATCTCTCGTCTCTTATAAAATATAAATTATTGAAAAATATTCAAATGTTTGTGAACTAAATACAATAAAAAAATGATCTCATAACAAAAATACAGAGACACTATAAAATATACAAAAAACAACATTGAAACAAGGTTTTCCTTCTAAATCCATTCAGAGATATGCATATGCCACAAAATATTGGTAAGTTTACATTTGCGCGACTACGGTTCATGAACACATATGACCTGCAGTAGATTGTAGTCACCAACATTAAACAGTTTCCCAACAAAATCATTTTTAAAAGAGGAATACTTCAGGTCAAACAATGCTTTCTTTTAGCATGTTAATCTCATGACAACATTCAAACATCATGACTTTTGTTTACAGGGAAACAGCAAAAGAAACTCACAGATTTAAGAATCCTTCTCGGAGCAGAAAAATATAACCTGAACAAGGACATAAATCAGTGTTTGGCATCCATATATGTGGACAGAAATGAATGAAGACACGGTGAATCTCAACACTAATTAAGCAGTTGTACATCTAATTCTGCTTTTTTTCCCGATCAGAAACACGTCAGTATTCTGCAGTGAAGGACAGTCCTGTTACAAATTGGTCATAAGCATATACAGCATCTCTTCTCGGCACCCAGTGGGAAACCCGAATCAGCAAAGGCAGTTCTCTTTGTCCTAAAGCTGTGTGCTTTCCATCATATCAACAAAAGATAAAAGATAAAAGACAAGCACTTTTTTTCCTCACCCAAATACATGAGTGATTTCTGGTCCCTGTCTTCTAACATTGTGGATACCCGAAGCACCGTGGCCAAAGACCTCACATGGGTTTTGGTTATTATTCCTGCTTTGTCTCCTGCTTATTTGTGTAATTCGGGTCTCAATAATGCATTATGAAATACAATCTGTACAAATAGACATCTCAAAAGCTATTTTCATCCATATGGGTAACATTCAGCCACTGTAAACAATAACATTGTATTCTAACATAATATTCAACTTTGGCATTTCCCATAAGGCCAGTGTACTACCACTGTTCCCACTGTCAAGACGAAATTGCTGCCATTTTGCTCAAATGTCACCAGTGAATTGTAATGAATTGTATTCAGAGTAATAACCCTTACATATTATGTGGAATTCTACACAAGTTACTCACTCTGAACTGAATATTACGGCTGTCTGAGATAAGTACTACACCGATCTAAAATGGAAATAAATCTGACCGCCATTTGTCCTAAAAGTCCCGAGCTAGCCAACTTGCATCATTTCTATTCATCATACTCCATCAGACCTAATTGACCATCACCTACACTGTCCACACATACCTTTTAGTCACCTCCATAAACCTCAACAGTTGCAGTTTTCTACAAGTCAAGATTTTTTTCTATTGCTGGTCCCACGTCCTTGCATTATACCTTCACCTTACGGATGCTTTCTTCTGGGAAAATCGTACTACGTAACAAAAGGAAAGAAAAGCCGAAGTTCTTAGGATTTTGTACAATCACGTCCTCAGCTAATTAATTTGAGATATCATTGTGCAGACATACAAGACTACTCAAGCACTTCTAAAGCAACACAGATATGGACAGTGAATCGACAAATTATGCATCTAATCTGCACTTTAAAAGGACTCCTCTTACCAAAGACTCCTGAATTCCCCCCCACATCGATTGTCTACAGTTTGCTAATACTGGTGGTATATGCAAAAAAAAAAAAAAAAAAACGCATTTGTTTCAGTCACAATATGTGGCAGACATGTACATGAAGGT
Organism: Blennius ocellaris; assembly: GCF_963422515.1. Lineage (NCBI taxonomy): Eukaryota > Metazoa > Chordata > Actinopteri > Blenniiformes > Blenniidae > Blennius > Blennius ocellaris. The sequence continues at coordinate 15,783,098 of NC_137651.1, forward strand.
GAACGTGTCAGTTTCAAAAGCAACGGCTTCTTTCAGTTGTCTCTCAGACACTTTTGGTATGAGTAATCTCTCACCGGGTCCTATAGAGCACAGGGCCAGCCTCTATAGTGTTGTCTGGTAGCAAATCAGCACAATTCAGTGAATAAAATGCTCCTTGAGAGCATTTAACAGCCAATCTCAACATTTAAGAATTGATTCCACTGTAATACCTTCATTGAAAACATAAGGAGAAAAAAAAATCCTTGTTCCATTGAGTTGCCTGGTAGATTGACACAGGACGTTCTCACAATTACATAATACTGGCACAAGCATACGTTCCTTTAACAACTTAGGAATTACACTTTTTTTTGGATCCTAGCTGAATACACATCTCTTGCCAAAGAAAAACAGTGAGCATGTACGTAAATATGATATAACTTCCTCAGTTCAGTTTTTTTTTTCTTTTTTCTTTTACATTTTGGCAACCGTTGTTTTAGCGGAAACTCTCCACCGCTTTCCATTTAGCCCCCACAATGAAATGATTCATTTTAATTTGTCTTAATTTGTCTTGGTTTTCCTTGCTATTTAGAAAAAAAACCTGAACTCTACCTGATAGCACTTTTTCTGCCTTGAGCTGCTAATTAATACCGTTATTCATCTCTCTCATACACACACACGCACGCACACGCCTCAAATGCGACAGGGTAGGAATACAGGTTTTTGGCTTCTGCCTTATTTTCCTAAAATATGGTCTGAGATACAGGAGCTCAAAGGTAACAAAGACCACGCTAAGTCTTTAAAAACATTTTTGGTCCCCAAGAAAATGGTTTACCGACTCTATCAAACAGTTAAGACCACTTTACGAGCCTCAGTCCATGTGGCTCCTGATATTTTGTCTTTCACTTCCTTTGTCGTCTTCTGTTCACTCGTCCGTGTCGAGCTTTACGTCTAGCATTGCGTGCAGCTCCTCGGGGGTATACCCCAGCAGGCTTTTTAAGTCACAGACAAAGCGGTAGACATAGCGTTTCCCAGATGTCTTGTGGATGATGTTCTTGTCATAGTAGTAACGTAGGCCACGGCTCAGCTTCTCATAATTCATCTTGGGCTTGTTTTTTCTTTTGCCCCACCTCCGAGCAACCTGAAACACCACAGGGTAGAAGAATGTTGAGACGTGCAGCAAACGTGACGTAAGAAATGAGCAACGCTTTGCATAAAGGGCTGCTGAATAATGCAATATGAGTGCATTCCTTAGGTTTCAGAATGCATGTATTTATTTAATTATTTTTGAAACATGTCATCCATGTTCATAATATATGACAACTTCAAGGTTCATAGAGGATTATATAAGTAGTGGATATAATGTATTATAAGCCTATACCTCAGTGACAAAGTGACAACAGTGATTTGTGGCGAACTCTGTGATATAACAAGATATACAGGCCAGGAATAACTATTATCACACCATAAGTCAAGTAATCTTAGGACTAATAAATCAGGGGACAATCTTTTTTGATTGGTACTTCACTTACAGTATGACACCTATTGGTTGTATTGTAGCATCACATAAATGCTATTAATGGTCATGTTATAGCAATATCCATATACCATGGATCAATGGTCGAGTGTAGTTTTTTACAATTGAGTTATTTTACAACTGCGCATGTGAAAATAAAGGTAAAACAAAAAAGACACAAAGAGACACATATATAGTGAATACATTATAGTTGTCGTGGTGACTTATTTCAACATAAGATAATAAGAAATAATAGCAAGTTTGAACTTTACATACATGTACTCTGAATTAAATATACTGGGCAGAAACAGGGAAACCAGTGTTTTGCCATTTCATTTCTGAGGTCAGACTTGATTATTACCAAGTCCCTCATCTCCCCAGTCATTTGATATTTATGATAAATGTGCTCATTGTTGCCACTTTGCCATTGAGGTATAACACTTCATAGAAATACCAATAATGTATTCAGAATGCACCCACATGCCTAAAACAGTGTCGAGTCTAACACGAGAGGTAACTTCTCACAAAAAAGATATCTTGTTCATCTGGCCAACTACTTAGGACCTCCCAACACGTGTGCCAGTGACCAGTGGGGTCATAACCTCTCACCTCATCAGGGTCAGAGAGCTTAAACTCCCAGCCATCGCCTGTCCAGCTGATGAAGGACTGGCAGGACTTGTCGGTCAGCAGCTCCAGGAGAAATTGCCACAGCTGGATCGGGCCACTGCCTGCAGAGCAGATGGGAGAAAGAGAGAGAAGGTTTTTATTTAAAGAAGAACCATTTACACCGAGTGGACACATTGTTGGGTTCTAGTTTCAGGGCAAGTTGAGTTACTGTCGCCAATGAAAGTTGCTGGTGAAGGTTATGTTTTTTGGTTGTGTGTATTTATTTTGTTATTGGTTTATATGCATGTATTTTACCAAGATTTCACAAAAACGATTGAATAAAATTGCATGAAATTTTCAGGGATGATTTGTCATCATCCAAGAACAAATCGATTAGATTTTCGGATCAAATCAGCTCCTGGAGATGTAAGGTATTACCTCTGCGGACCTAGAGGTCCACTGTAAGCCTTCATTCAGGATTGCAGCAAGGAAGCTGTAGTGAGCCTCCTGCGAGCACACTACTAACTCTGCTCCGGAGCTCGCAGCTAATATCTAGATTCGGCAAGTATCCAGAAGCACCGATGGGACCACATTGACTTAAGTAATGGTTGAGCTGTGTGCCCCCGCTCAGTGTTTCGCACAGTGATGCCGTTATCTGACAGACTGGTTAGCGTCGATATGACTTTACGGCCAACATGCTTGCGATGCTTCCACAAATAATTGTGGCATTGGCAAAGGTATGCACTCTACTGAGTGCCCCCTCTAGCTGTAGCTGTATTGCAGTGGAAGGTTCTAAACTGCTTCATCATGATTATAATACTTTATTAATGCACATACAGAATCCTAATCCAAGACAAATTAACCTCTGGCACAATAAAAGACTTACACTCTGACCACAGTGTGCTCTGTGTCTTAACTCCTGCTATAAATAAGCATCTTAAATATTCATGTTGATGATTTGGTTTTGTCTGAAGAACAAAGTAAACCCTCTAATCTGGGTCAAACTAAAGTGCAGCAGTGGAACCAAATGTCCTCCGAAATACAACAGTCCTATTCATCATGTCGTCCCCTCGTCTGCCAGTTGCCCCGTTCTCGATGTGAATCTGCAGTCTGTGCCTCTATGAATTCCACACTGATGAAATCAGTATTTCAAAATAAGACGGGCTGCCTTTGGACTTCAGCAGCACATCTTCAGTACATGAATAGAGACATTTCAAAATAGAAAGCAGTTTTCAAAAATATACATTAATGTGGTTAAAGCTCAACATTGTTAGAAGCATTTAATGCAGCTCATGGAAAAAGGTGAAACAAAATGAACACACAGAAAGAAAAAAACAAACAAAAAAAAGACTGGTTTTGTGCCTGAACTAGATTCTCTGCCGTACACTTTGATCGTGTGGTTTTTCAGCATATGCTTGAACGCAAACACTTTTGAGTCTTGCATGTTGAAATCACACCTGCCAGTGCAGCGCACCGCATCAGCGAAAACTGGAGCGACAAAAAAAAAAAGTCACCTCTCTCTGGTGCCTCAGAAAACCAAACGTACCCCCCGTGCAGCACAAACAAATTCTCTCAGGGAGACGGGCGTGTGGGTTGAACATGCAAAATGTCATTTCAGAGCCGCTTCGCTCCTGCTGGGAGTGAAGAAGGTGCATGACAGCAGCCACTCCGAATTTGGAAAATAAGTGGCTCTGTAACACTGGGTCTCTTTCAAGACAAAAAGCTTTGGATCACATTCCAGAAGTCTGCTACTGCTAACAGCGAACCCCACATAAGGGCGATACCAGTCCCCTCTGCTCTCACGCCAGAATGTAGGCGATCCCAGCTAAACAAAAAAAAAAAAAGCTTCCAAAAATATGTCACAATCTTCATGTACAATAGGTCTCATTGAAAAGGCATACAGTGTGGCAAAAGGGTGGGGTCGAGTCGGGGCATGCATTCATGGAAGCGTTAAGCATTTCTAATTCAATGAAGTGGAGACCACATGCAGGGAGCTAAACTTTGGCTGAACCAAAGTCAAAGTTTTAAAAGTCTATCGAGACTCATCACTCATTTCTCTGGAAAGGTGGAACAAGCTAAAAATGGAAATAACCTTCACTTATATCACACATTTTACCACTTGAGCCATGTTAACCAGCTATCAGCACCCATTCCATGAATTTGCACATTATTGTGGAACAATTTCAGTGCCATGCCTACAGACACATGTACATGGCTAGATGGGGGATCGAACCTCCAATATTAGGATAACTCTCTTCCAACTGAGTCACGGTTGTCCCGAGTCATTAATAATGGACACAGATGAGCTTTAATACAGATTTTATTCTTTACATGTTGTATGTTTGCCTGATGTTAATATAGAGGTGCAAATAGTGAACAGGAAACCACTGAGATGACAACTGGAGCGTCACTTATCTCCTCGCAGCCTTATCAGGCTCCCTGTCCTCGCTACAAGTGTCACCTGCCACCTCATGCCTGGGACAGGAAGCCGAAGCAGAGCAAACTGTCACAAACAGTTTTAGACATAAACCGACGTCTGTAACTTTATTTACATTTTTTTTAATTATTATTTTTGTTTTAGATTTCTCAATTCACCCTCCCACCTTTGAATTTTTTTTTTCTCCAGCCATCTGCATACGTACAAATGGGCACACACAATCATAAAAAAAAATGTGTATTTGTTCAAAGGACTTCACTTTCTTTATTGTACTTAAACAATGCACTACTCTTAGGTCATTAAGGGCAACAGCAGACTGCTGAGAAGATATTTTCCATTGTGAGGGGAAAAATGGTGTAAAAGCAAGGTATCTCTTTTCAATCTTTCCCCTGTTTTCATTGCATAAAAGTAGGAAGGTTCTTCTCCTCTGTGAGACTAGAGTACATTACTATGCATTAGGTTGCCGAGCTTTCACATAACCTCTTTAGAGCTTTATGCTACCGATACCTGCACGTCATCAGCCAAGACAGGACTTGGTAATTTGATTTTAATATGTTGCAGGAGGGACACATGTTAGATTGCTCAGATTTACATTATCATGGTAAAGGCTTTGGAAACTGAACTACTTCTTGGCTGGTTTGGTTAAACAGGGAGCATTGCAAGCTGTAATGGTCCTGGAGGGGCTTTTAGACTGTGTCTTTCTCTTCATTATTTGATTATAAATACATTACAACATCTTTCCAACAACATTACAAGTGAATGACTCATTGTTCTATAAGTGGCTTTTGAACTAATTACCATACAGATGACCAATTACCTTGTGCATGTCAACTTTGGCACAGCCTGTGAAGATCTGATGGTCGCCTTGTTTGGGACGTTGAAAAATGTGTGTGGGTTTCCCCTTTTTTTTTTCCAGCGCTGACAATTTTGCAGCCTTATGACTATGATTTAAGCAAGTCTGGAAAAAGTCCCAAACACTGTTACTGCCTGAACAATGTAGCTTTAAACAGCAACATATTGTATGCAAAACTTAAAGTAAAATGTTAGGATATGTGACAAATATTTTGGTTGGTAATAATCAAACCAGATGAGGTAACAAACACAATGTGAAGCTTATACATCAGTTAGTCATTATATAAAGGTAATTTTCATTCTGACATTAGTATCCCAGTAACGTAGCCGCTTAACTATGTGCACAGTTTTTTTTTGTGGTTCTATGAAAGATGCTAAAATAGCGCACGTATACCAGAAGAGTACGCATTTACCTCTACATCTTAAAGAACTAGATCATATAGTATGAAATGTTTTCAAGCACAAATGAGTATGAGGATGCCTCATGAGATGAAGAGATAATTTTACGCTGGTGTTATGTGCAGGAGCAGGCATCATTTCTATGTTTCTCTAGCGTTGCTAAGACGACCTGGAAAAAAAAATGGGTTGAGATGCGGGCTGCAGATAACAAGGAGGTAGATGAGAAGTGAAGACAGAAAGAGAGAAAGAGCAACAAAAGGCAGAGAAAGACAGAACGAGAAGAAAAATAAGGCCAGAGCACAATTTGGTTTGCTTGCTGTTGTGTGTTTAACTTTGTCTGCTCATATTGAAACATTTCTATCATTCCTCGAGTCTGAAAGCAGATCCTGCATCTTGTGCAGGTCATGGACAATTTGATAACAAATGTGAACTCAATATGTTGGAGCAAAAACCCCACCGAAATATCTCATCTTTAAATTAATGAAATTATATATTTTACATTATACATTAAAGTGTCACTCCTAGATGATGCTGTCAATATGAGAATAGGCCTGTGGGCTCCAAGACATCTTACCTGTGTATCCTGCCAGTGCTGCTGCCGGGATGACGGGTTTATCCTTGCTGAGGTCTGAACGCTCCCTCACATAGTCTTTGAAGGTGCCCTTGGGCTTGTGTAGAGCAGTGGGGTAGTCTTCTGAGTCAAAGCTGTCATATGATGGTACCCGCTGCAGACTGCTGAATGATGACTGGCTGCTCCACGACTGGGTCAGCCGGTCACAGCTCTCGAAGCTCTCGATGCTCTCAAAGGAGTCCTGTCCGCCGAGCTTACCTGAGAGAGAAGGATAAGTGGAGAGAGAAAAAAATAAGATATGAATGAACCCTTGGTTTTTTTTTTTTTGGGGGGGGGCTTTGATTTCCCTCAAAAAGATGTATTCACAAGGTCAATTTAGGTACACAATATAGCTTCAAATAAATGTTTCTGCATTGTGGAAGGAAAGAAGTGTACCCAGAGACACATGCAAACTCATAACATGAAGGCCCAACCTGGATTCAAACCATGAAGCAGGAGAGCTAACCTCCACACCACTATGTCGCCCTCATCATCTATACCACTGCGTTCTTTCTCAAGAAGCTATATTGTTCTGTATGGTGCCGTCTATTTCACACCTCATTTCACCTTTACAACCACCATTTGGATTCGATTTTAAATGGAAGACAATCACACAAATTGTCTTGCTATTTTTGGCCCTGGGAAAGATGAGAGGAGTCTTTCAATGGTGCATCATTAACAAATGACAGATAATGCCGTACCTCTAGTGATGCTGAAATCTTCAGCTGGTGAAATGGAAGCCACATGTGGAAATCAGTTGTGCTTCAAAATACTTTCCCACGTCAGGAGAGCACAGTGCTCTAAAGCTGCGTATGTGTGATGCATTAGGATCAGACCTTGAAGGCCAACTCTGAAAGCGCAGGGTTGTTGGGAGGCTTGTACATGGGCACATGCTATTCATTTTCATTTATACAGCTGGGGATTTGTGAGACGAAAACCCGAGCTTTATGGCTGTAAATGTAAACCATGCTGCTAATTCCTCTTTAAAGTATCACTGGGAGAGAAAACAAGCCGGTGCACACAGACAAGCAAACGGCTTCATGAGAAAACCCCACACTTGCTAAGTGAGGATGACACCTCTATCTCCTTAACCGGAACTGTCAAGTTGAGTCGAGGAAAAGAGGCCAACAAAAACAAGAAGATGAAGGAAAAAAAAAAAAAAATCCTTGAAGGTTACACCACTTGAACTGTTTTACATAAAGGACAGGCGTCAAGAAGAGAACACGCTGTGGCTTTGGTTTGTGTATCGCTGTGACAAAAACAATAGGGTTTTCTCCCCCCCCCCCCCCCCAACATTGTCAAAATGTATGAGACGGGTTTGCCTGAACCACAAACCAACCAGAGGGCCTGCTTTTCTTCTCCTTTAATAGGTGCTCACTGATGTAGCATGACAAGATTCTGGCAGCTTCAGCACAATTGCACGCAGGTAGACACCCACACAGAAACCTCCAACACTCACATGCTTTCACACAAAGAGAACATGTGAATATATCCATGAAACGGGCAATCTAACAGAAGCAACGCGAATACAGCACGCTGTTTTTCTTGCAATATGCAGTCCTGGCTGGGAGTTTGCATGTTCTCCAAGGTTCCATTTCAAAAGCATGCGTTTGAGGTTAATTGAGTCATTAATGCAACCGACTGCCTTCTACATTTGCCTTCATGTCGTTTGTGTTCCCTCACCTCTACTCAGGCGTCCCACACACATGTTGTCAGGGGAGACAACCTCTTGCTTGATGGAAAAATAGTCGCCCTGCATGGAGTTTAGGGCCGTGTCTCGGAGGATGACAGCAGGATACTCGCTCTCATACTTGAGAGTCAGCAATTCCTCCGAGCTGATGGGGTGAAGCGTCTGATAGGACTCCGTGATAAAGCCAGGCTCTGAGTATTCAGATGGAGGGACGCACTGAGCGTGCTCCACACCGTAGCCTGGAGAGACAAAGGAAAAAAAAAAACATTAGTGGAGATGAAAAGCAGGGGAAGGGAAGCAAGGTAAAATAGAGCAGGACACACAAGCCATCCTCCATCCTTGGTTTATTAACAGCCAATAACAAAACCTAGCTCTTGGTACCTTGCAGATTTTAAGCAAGATTATCGACAATCAGCAAACCTTATAGAGCTGCCATGTTATTTCTGTGCAATTAGGTTCTGTATATAATCCAAAGCACACACGAGAAGGACAAAAGATTCCTTTTTCTAACAAACTGAAAATCCTCTCTCAACGTTGGTTCACTTCCCTGTTCTATATTTTAAACATGTATCTTCTGCAATTAGAGAGAGTGAGCGACTGTGTTGAGTACTTACTGACAAAATAGTCTGAGGTATAGCGAGATTCCTGGAAGTTGGAGGTCAATCCATTGATGGGGTAATGCTTTGTATCCTCTTCATGAAAAATAGATAGAGAGAAGGAGCGTCAGTGACCTCGCCATTGATTTCATGTATCACGTAACTGCATCCACTATTATAAAAAATTAATGACCTGAGCTAAATTGTGTCTTCCTGTTTGGCTCCTGTTACTCAAGCAAATGTCAACAAAGTCCTCAACTGGAGTAAGCAGTGATATCAGCATGTGGGGTGAAAGTGGTTTTTTTTTCTCTCTTAAATTACATAACTGAGATTGAAGGAATGGAATGTTCAACCAACTAATCATGAGGGAATGCATATGAAATTGTCTGTAACCGTTGGGGGGGGGGGTTTACCTTTTTGAAGCATTTCTAAATGTTCCCAGAGGATGTCACCCACAAAATCAGGTGCCAGGTCTAAGAAGCGCTCTTTCCCCATTGCACACAAGCTGGCTCCGTTCATGCCAAATTTATCAAAGTCCACATTCTTCAGACTGAACTCGTTCACCGTCCAGGTTAGCCACTCTGCCACGTGGGTTTCCGTCCACTGTCTGGGATCTGCGGAGAATTATAATTGGGAATTGTTATATTGACTCTTGATGCTGAGGTATGTGCACATTTACTCAAAATAAACACTAAAGGAGTTTTTACTTTTTAAGCTAAACTGCGGCACTTTTTGCCAACTGTCACTCTGCAATCAACAACAAAGAGGGAAGCATGTGTCACTGTAAAACAGCAGTGGTAATCAAAAGCCAGAACTATAGTTGCAGATATACTATGATTATATAAAAAGATACTGACAGTCCTGCTGTTTGCAAACAGCATGAAACAATTCTCTGGTAGCTTCAATTTAAAGCACTAACTCATTATTTTACAGTCTGACTTGCTGTCTGCATTCTCTTGATGCTGCAGTCAGCCAGTCTGCCTGCTCTGAAATGTATATAATGTAATGCCATTTGTGGAATAACTGGGTGTCTCCTGGTTTTCGCTCTGTCGTCCCAAGATGCCTTCACTGAAAGGTCGTAATGTGAAAGGACTAAGTATGCGCGTGCCTGACATGTGACAACACTGAGATACTTTTCAGGACTCATGATGAGATTTAATTTCCCCAATGAAAAATGTTAACAGCCACTAATGAGAATCCAAGCAGCAGACAGCATTACCTTTGGGAATTCCCAGCCGCTGCTGCTCCTTTGTGAAGCCACTGAAGGTGGCCTTCAGGGCCTGGGACATCATCTCTTTACTTGACGGAGTAAGCAGGGGGACATCCCCACACTCTGGATCTGCCAATCAAATCAAAAGAACATTGATTACAAAATTATCTGGAGTAATCCGTTTATGATTTTCAATTAATGCTCAACAACATGAGCTATAGCAACATGCATGATATTTTGTGAATTTAAAGCTCCACTGAATGGAACATTTCACTGACAAGAGTAAGGAGTGGGGGGGGGGGGGGGGGGGGGGGGGTGTAAATGTGGTTCACACAGATACACGCATGGATCTATCCACGCAAACACAAAGAAAATCAACAGAGTTATATCTGACGTGATCAACAACATGGTTCAGCAATTACATTCCGTCTAGACAGACAATTTCCATATCAGCCTCATTCTATTAAACCCAGAAACATCAAGGCTTTGACCTGCACACACATTGCTTTTAAATGCAAAGCGCATATGCATGTTTGCATCCAAGTCACAAAGTATACTTTGCATGTTTTCTTTCAGTTACTGTTAGTAATAGGGTCCTTTTTGGAAAATCCCGCTCATCTGGCACTGATGCATGAAAATAAACCTGCGTGTTTATTTACAAACACTTCAAACATCACCCGCTCTCCCACACATCCCGCAGATCCTGGGTGGGAGAGCGGCGCCTGGTGCCCATCAGTGACACGATGACCCCGGCCAGCCCTCCTACCATGTCGCTCTAACAGAGGGGGCCCACTGTCACAAGACCAAGCCAGGGGTCAAACTTTCTGACAGGTCAGGGGTCGATGGATGGGGTGATGATGTCACCAGCGCTGCAAGCAGGCGGTTCAGGGGAGCTGGGGTGGGCTCACACACACACACACACACACACACACACACACACACACACACACACACACACACACACACACACACACACACACACACACACACACACACACACACACACACACACACACACACACACACACACACACACACACACACACACACACACACACACACACACACACACACACACACACACACACACACACACACACACACACACACACGGGTTACTGTTCTCTGTTCACTGCCAGTGGGCACCCAGCATGGAACAGAGCTCCCTTTGATGGCTTTAAACAGAGCCTGATGACTCGCACTCATCTAATTAGATTGACCAGACTGCAGAAGTGTGGGATAAGAGGGGGCAAAGCTTGGGAGAAGGGAAAGACCCCTGGGCCACTGACACAAGAATAGACTGCTAATAAATGACTTGTAAATAGACGTAAAAAAAATAGGGTCCAATAGACACCCAAATAGCTGCCAAGTTTTTAATTGCATAATTTGTGAGTGCCCAGACTCATTTGCACAATATAGGCTGACATCTATCATAAGCTATTAGTATGCAGTGCAAAAAAAGAAGAAAAAAAATCATTTCCCCCCCATCAAAATCAGGGAATCACTTTAGAACTAGAACATCGCATATAACATGCACTTAAAAGTCCATGGTTCGATTCGGCCTTGATTTCAGTTTCATTTGTACCTCTTCAGATGATCTTTCACACCCGTTTTTGCCATACATTCATTAAAATAAATGATAATGAGATCACAAAAGGCTTGGCATGAAGGCAAATTAGTGGAACACAAGTTGTGACACTCCCTTCGCAGCACAGCCAAAACCAGATGTTCTGGCATCTCCGCCGGCTGGTGGCTTTATCTGCCAGCGGTACACTGGGGCGGCATACAGTTCATACTTGTTTTCACCACTCGCTGACGTCGCGACCTCGTCTGGAATGCACAGCAGCTGTCCCTCCTTTGCCCGTGTAGCCCATGTCTGTCTGGCTATTTGTAAAATTAGGTCTCCCAAGTTCTTTTTTTCCCTACTCTTTTTTTTCTCTCTCTCTAAAGAACGAAACTTTTCAAAAGGCCCAGCTAAAAAGACAGACTATCTATGCTTTCTCATGCAATTCAATTATGGCTGTAATAACATATAACAATGGTGAACAAACATAAAGTTAGCTATTGTATTCAAAAGCTAAAGAAAGGTTGAGGAGCTGAGAATATACATTGTTTTAAATGCTTCCGTTAAAGTCATTATCAAGTAAAGCTCGCTCATCAAAAACAACCATGCATTTTCACAATAAAATAAGACCCGAGCTAGCGGTCTTATATAAAGTTGCCTCTGACAGCAAAGTTGTCTGGGTTTCTACTGAGCTCATTTTCTTTTCAAGTACTGTTGGTTGTGCAAAAAAAAAAAACCTACATGCATTGCAAACTGAGATGGGACCGGGGCTCAGACAGTCTGCGCTTTGATGTGAAGGCACAGGCAAAATGTGGCAGTTTTATTTAAGCTGGATCGAGTCTAGTTTGCCTGCACTTTCGAACCGTTTACGCCCCTCCCTCCCCATTGCTTTTATCAACCCAGCCCAAACATGTACTTGCCCACGCAGACTTGAACCCACTTTAGCACTAAATCCTCCAGCAAAGACACTCGACACCAGAGCGTATGAGAACTAACATTAGGCACTCGAGAGCGGGAATATGTGAACCGTGATTACATAGCAAATTAAAATGTGAACTGCAATTTGTGTGACTGCTTTTGTTTTTTTTTACTTTGAAGTACTTGTTTCCTTTGCTTGAAATGAGTTTGAAGTGGGATCTTTGTTCACCATCTTGCAGCAACTTGAAGCAAACTACATGTTGACGTTCGCTTTTAGACGAATCTAAATCTGTTCGTTTTTCTGTGAATTGAGATACAAGCTCAGAAACACAAAGCAGCGGAACCAGCGGTGCTGGAAAGCCAACACTGAATGTAAAAGTGAAGTGATAATAGAGCAGTCTCCCTTGTGAATGATCCATATGAAAGTTATCTGCAGCAGTGCTAATGTACAATGTGCATCATTAGCGAGAGAGGCGAGCACCGATCTAGACAATCTCTAGTAAATGATGAAGTCCTGATACGATTTCAATGCCTGCGAGTCCCATTAGACGCAGAATGGTCAGTATGTACCGAGAGTTGGAAACATCCACAAGCCATCACTTTCCACATTAGACAGTGTGGGTCTGTCCACAAAATGAGCCCCATCCACTTAAGCTGAAGAAATGTGGGAGTGTGTATAACTTATAGGCCACAATATGGCGTCCGCATTTCACTAACAAGACTAAAAAAAAAAAAAATTATCTGCAGACAAAGAAAAACATTTAACCAATATGTTCCTAATGAGGGAAACAGATTATGATGTTCATCTATTCCAAGAATCAATGATGGATGGATAGTGATCTAGACTGAATGTACAATAAAATATATTGATTAGCCACTCCCTTTTTGTTATGAGTATAAACCCCTGGGTGCGACTACAGTATTTTCCCCTGATGGGGGAGGATTCTCACTATTCACCTTGTGAAGAAGTCTCAACCTTAGAGGTTTTGTCTGCTACCTTCGACTGTTAAACTGACACACATATAAACACACGCACGTGAACCAAATTACAAGCCGTCTTTGCCTGCGCGCCAGAGCGTGGGTGTGAAATTGGGATTTCTGCGGTTGGGGCCAAAATCTATTGAGCTGGAAAAGGCACCACTGGGCAGGGCAGGGGAGAGATAGCGAAGGGAGCATCTTAGGTGGGTGAGGGGTGGCTGAGTAGAGGGCGTGGGGGTGAGTCACTGACTTGTAATATGAGCCTATGACTGTAAAAGAGAAGACTGGATTGGGGGGGGGGGGCACAAAGGAAGAGTGAAGGAGGCCGACAAATGAATGGGAGGCCTGATAAAGCTCCCTCTCTTCTCCTCGTCTCTGAGTGACATCACGGTGGGATCGGTGCCATCTTTCAGCCTCTGGCGGAGACTCAGTCCATTCATAAAGCCTGGACCGCTGCTTCCACTCAGAATGATGCAATGATACAAGCAGAGCAGGCAACCAGACCCAACAAATAAGGGACAATATGCTTTCTATCATGTGATTGAGCTATAAATAGTTCTGTACAGTTTTCACGTTGGGTGCGTGTTACTGTGAGGGAAATAGAGTGGACTCGGATGAAAAGGGGGACAAAAAGTATAATGAGCTTTACAAATATTAAATAAGTTAAAACTAAATGGGTAACGTTTCAAAATTTCAAGTCCCTCCAGGCTTAAGCCACGAATAGGGCTTTTTTTTTACAATACTGGAAATACAGATCAGATTTACAGGAGGTGTATTTAGAAAAAAAAAATCATATCAGTAAATAATAAAGTTTTTCACATCTTATAAATTGTTGTCAGTCATGTTACATCATCACTTCAAATGGGGACTAGTCTTTCTTTATAGCCTTTTTATCTATTTACATTGTTTTCAACAACAAATGATATGCAGCCAACCTGTGAAGGTGATTTTCAAATCATGTATATACACAATACCGCTTAAAACTAGCCTAACTAGATTTTTACTTACATTGTATATATCTAAGCATCCAAAATCATAAAGCTTGTATTCACTTGTTGAGGTTGTCTTGTTAAACAAAATAAAGATTTGTTGGTATTTTCTTTTTTTTTTAACAATAATCCAAAAAGTTATTATTATAATTTAAAAAAATAAAATAAAATAATGAAACTTTCAGTTGAGGGAACCATGGTAATACTAACTTCAAAGTCTTTCTGTTATCAATGCAGTCCATCGCATCAAATAATGTGTCAATTGATGTCTCCACCTCCCTGTCAATCTGTAGCTGAGAGTATGGTGGGATTTTTATCCCGGGTCCATTTCATGTGGCTAAGTTGCCACTTCCTGAGGGAAGTGATTGACTTGTGGGTTCAGGTATAGGCTAAAAATGTCATATCCACAACTGTGGCTCTATTCTCATCATGAATAACCCTACATTTGCACAGGTATGTATTAATGCGCTTCTAATCAGCTCTTAAAGACAGACCGGCCTACACGCAGTAGTACGGGGGTGACAGTGGTATCTGAGGGAGCCTTTGATGGAGATCCATATCTGGACCACTGGTCTGGGAACACAAGGTCATAAACCCAGTATGAAGGGGTTCCATTCAGCCCTACGGGGTGATAAAGTGGTGACTGAGAGTTGCAACAGAGCGAGAGGAGGAGGACGGGGTGGCAGTCTGGATTTTTAAGAGGGTTGCTTGTTCAGTCGGCCACACTGTTTTCCTTTCCATCTTAGCGCCAAGGAGGTAGACGAGAACTGTAGGCAAGGTGATGAAGCCAGACCTGACCAAGACCAAAGCCTGGTCGAAAGCGAGTGGATATAAAGGGATCCAACTCACTCACCGGGATAATGCCACCATCAGAGGCAACAGTGCTGAAACATTACTTTTATTCTTAGATGTTTACCACTGGCTTCTGGCTGCCCTCCTCAAACAAAAGCCTGCGGTGGTGTGAGACGACTATATGGTACAAAGCGACTTCTGCTGACATCTGTCTTCAGCCATGAAAGTAGAGTTACTCAGGATCATCACAACCACAGACTCACTGGCTACTGAAGTAGACAATAAGTCAGACTAATAGCACATCGCTCCCCTTCTGTCTTTCTTTTCTTCCACTCTCTCCATCTCGAAAATCATATTAGCGTGAGATGTGAAAGTGCATTAACTCTACTGTTTATGCCAAAGTCTCAGCACTTCATATGACATCGAGTTTGAAATGATCGTCAATAACAGATGCTAAACATATATACGTTTTGTTTTATTGGTTGTTTTTTTTTGCTAAAAGCTAGATGGAAACCATTCACCTTCCAGATGAATGTGAGAAACACAAATAAATCACATTGATCCCTTTTGCTTGAACTGCTTACAAACTTTGTTGCTCTGTGATCTTTGCAGAATGAAAAGGCCAGGTTTGGGGGCGTTTTTGGTCTGCAAGTACTAAAGTACTAAAGATTGAGCAACAGCAATGTATTTCTTCCAGCAGCTCATTGCACAACCTTTAAATCATGAATCATTTGAGGAGGCTTCCAAAAAATATTTGGAAAAGTTCAATACTAAGAAATCAAAAACAAAACTAGATTTCTGACAAATCTCACAACTTTTGAAGATTGTCTGGCTCTCCAGTAATAATTTTTTTTTAATTTCATCCCTTCAGTAATATTTCAGTAGTATTTGAGTTTGATCATTTCAGTTTCATCTTACAGCGCGAGCTAAAGAGGAGCTGAAAGACAAACGCAGTGCTGGAGAGTGCAGGTGGCGTTAGCCGAGCTACATTGAAGCTAGCTGGCCTCCCAGGCTCCATTCATGTTATAAACAGACATGGGATGCTCTGGGGGAACTGTTTAGGAGTTAAACCAAACACATGCCGTATCTGACAAACAGTTTACTCTCTGTGTTGCATTTTTTCCACAAAACATGGTGTCTACTCCATTTTTAGTCCAAACTGATACATTCCACAAACAGGTTCCTGATATAAGTGTGAATTATATGGTACTCAAAAGACCTAGACATTCATACAAACTGATGGAACTGTTGGCCACACTATCATGTAAGTCATGTACTCGCTGGGTTTAATTACACATCATACGTAGATGGGAGATTGTTGCTTGTTTGAAGGCAAGCTATGGCCGACAGATGGATGCTTGATAAATAAATTCTCTCTAGACCGCAGTGTTTTCATGTTGCGTGCCTCACATTCCACCCCTGTTTTACAATCACTAATGCACTTCTCACAGCTTTCTTGTTTTCCTCCAATATGACCAAAAATGACTTGTGGTCTAAGTGGCAAACTGGGTTTCAACTCTAAATGATGAATTGCAATACTATTTTAGGCTCAAAAGAGGCTCATGGTTAATGAGAGTATAAAACACCAAACATCTGGCAAGATCTCTGTTCTTTTAACTGATTTAGATGTGTGTCTTTCAATACTGAGATGTAAATGAAGAGTGGATAACTGGAAAGTTACAAGTGAGAGGTTTGTAATAAGAGATGGAAGTGATTACCAGAAGAGGAAAAAAGTTTGGAGTTGTACGCATGCATAAACGCACACATGACTCATCCCATCAATGAATGACTGGACTTCAAAGGACATCATGATGCTTCACTTGACAATATGACTGGTCACAATGAAAGCTATGACCCTATCTTGTAAAACTCCTATGCAATGACTCCAAAGGAGTTCACAGTAACCATTTCAAAAAAAAAAAGTGCATGCTTTCGTGGATTAAATGTGTGAATTAATTAATAATGTTCCATTAACACATTTGTATTGATTCAAAGTAAATCTTTCACCATTTTCTCCCCATGAGAACGTTCACTAGAAGTAATTAAATAAAGCAACTCATTTCTATACATAAAAACAATGCAGACGTTAGTGAGTAATTTTTGAATTCTGCAGCTCCGGTGATGGCCTCGAAACTTAGAACAGCTCAACTACTCAGTCTTTGGCACATGTACCTCCCATTTCACGCTAAACCCGAGCACCACCAAAAATTGCACATGCTTAGCTGAGCAAGCCACCCACACAAACACATCCTTCCTTATCATTCTTTGCTTTGACAGGCCCGTCAATCAATATATCTCCGATGCTGTAGGTCGGATACACATACGGTCTGCGGCTGTGCCCCATTTGTTCACCTGATTACAAAAGCAGCACGCGATGCATGCTGACTCCAAAAACAGGTGGCGTGCAGCAAACAGAGACAAAACGAAAATAGGGGAAGAAAATCTGGACCATACACTGAACAAAATGAGTGGCATGGCTGCAGACAGCTGAACATCCATAGTGAAACAAACTTAGGCCTCAGAGGACTGTGGACTGATAGTCAAAGCAGGCCTTTTGCTTAAGTTGCTTCTTTTTTTTTTTTTTTGACTGGAAACAAATGTGTAACTATAAAAACAGAAATAGCAACCGAGCAAGATTCCAAAAAAAGTCACCGTGCACTTGAGGCAATGCTGTCTTGAGATGCGTGGGCAGTTGAAGAGCTAAGTCAGGGCAATGTCAAGTTAGTTAGGGTTTAACAGCCGGGCAGGTAATGTAGAAACCAGTGGGCCAGTCAAACAGACGGACAGTCGGAAAGCCTACGACATGTGGTTTAACAGGCGTCTAATATCATGACTCAGGGATTACAGGCAAGGAATGAGTAGCAGCAGGACAAAGTGCACTCACCAGAAACTCACTATATCCCACATCAAGGTGCTAAAAAGAAACCCATATGGCCAACAGAAAGACATGGAAAGAAGGGGGGGGGGGGGGGGGGGGGGGGGCAGCATCAGAGGAGAAATTGTGTGAGTGGTTGAGTGAATAATTTGAAAAGTCTTTTGTTACATAAAATGTTTGGTACCATTTATTTTTCCTTTTTTTAAGCTAAGTAATGCGTTTTCCCATGGTCTGGTTGTAAAATGTTTTGTGGAACGTGAGTGAAATAATAGATCGTACAAGACCTGTTGATAAGGGAGGCACTCTAATCATTTTGTATGTAATTTTTTCAACATGGTACTGCCATCATATTGACCACACCTTGCGGATGTCCATAACCTCCCCCAACCACTCTCTCTGTAACCATGTGCTTATTATTTAGCAGACGGCTGTATCTGGCGCATACACGCCTTGCTTTATGACTAAGCTTTATAAGCACAGATTAAGGCGTGTAGTCACCAGGGAAGTGTCGGGAAAGGACCCACGCAGTTTATCATCCATGTTTATATGGGCAAACATAGTAAATGATAAACTGAATGATGGAGTAATGAATGAAACTGAATGGGGGGGATAACCCATTTGATGCAACTCTGTGACATCACTAAGCTGCGCGGGAAGAAAAGATAAAAGACAAGCTCACTGTGGAAAACACACAGACATCCACTTCATTGGTACACACCCAGACTGTTGACAAGTCCAACCAGCACAGGGAGGCCTATTGATGAAGCTTGAATCTGTTGCCTTCTAGGCACAGACATAGCTAAACGCTGCCTAATGTTATATGGTTAATGCGCTATACACTGGAGAATCAAGTCTCAAACACCCAATTGGCCTTGGATTGACACAGAGCACATCAGTTTAAAAACTGACCTGTTTGCTCCGTTTGGCCCAATCCATTGATAGACCACATCAAGAGAAGCCTGGATCACCCGAACAGTGTTTGCTCAGCTGCCAGGCAGCCACGCACACTCAAACATTGGCATATATTACACAGCGCTACTGAAGTAGTGCTGACATGAACACACCAAAGCAAAAACCTGAAGCTTACCGGTATGTAACCCTCTCCCTGTTCTGACACAAGTTGCCCGTCTACATACCGTACCAACACGGGGAAAGTAAGTAAAGTGCTCTTAGGAGTCATTCATGTGGCATGGTCTGTATGTGGCAGCAGTGGAACAAGATGCCATATAAGGCCTCTCAGCAGAAGCATCTGAGCTGCCAGTTACAACAAACTGCAGTGTTTTGATCAGATAAAAGTTGCCCTCCCCTCCAGCTCTTTCTCTGCTTCCATGCCTGCCACCCAGCAGGGCATGCTCACAAACATTCCTGTCAGTCACTGAACCCCGACCACCAGACCTGACGAAACAGAGAAGGAAAGCAAAAGAGGGACATCTCCCTCAAGTCTAACACAGCCTTGCATCTGTGAATAATTGACAGCTCTGTTGAGTATTAAATCTATAATGGTGTTCTTCGTTCCTATCTTTGAAATGGTGGCTCGCTCTGTTGAGCCAAGTTTTGTTATGGCTACATATTGCTTGCAATAATAAGCTACCAGTCTGGGCTACAATGAAGTAAGTGTGCTGTGCCAGGGACAGACTACTGTAACATCCAACAGAGGAATAGCAGCTTGGCGGAACATTAGAAGCTTTGTTTGGGTGCACCTCTGACCCTGGCGAAGTGTGAGCGCTTTTAAAGGAATTACCTCTGCTGGAGAGTGAGGACAGACCTTGGGTAAGCTGACACTAGCTGCACTTCCGTCGCAAAAAAATAACAAACAATATAGTGATGGTAGACTGGAAACCACTTAAGCCTGTTGGGGAGGGGGGGGGGGGGGTATGCACGCATGTACAGTATGTGGTTGCAGGTGTTTGGAGAAAGAAAGAAAAAGCAGCTGTCCTTCCCACAGTGCCACAGCTCTTTCCTTGCTTGTGCAAAGCTCAGCACCCACATCCATGTGAAGCGCTCCTTCTCATAGTAGCCATCCTGCTAATCCCAGTCCAGCAACTGGTTTTGAATGGAGCGCTCTTCCACTAAGTTGAAGCGCTCTTCCACTAAGTTGGAAAACAAAAATCCCAGCAGAGTGCTTCCCATGCCAGAAACTCTGTTTTGTCTTATTTGGTTGAGGATCAACCTTGTGCATGGGTGATACATTTACTGTGTCGTGTAAACACGGCAATACCAAAGAGTACTCAGAAGTTTGTGTGTTTGTAAGTAGGAGAAAGGCCGAGACAAAATGTGTCTGTGTGAACTTGTGAACTGCTGCTTGGCAACTTCAGCTTGACCTCACAGCGCCCAAGTCAGTGTAAGTAGGAGCTAGTATTGTGTAATGGTTTTGCAAAAAAGTTCTATGCTTTAGCAACATGAGTGCAGCTGTCAGCACATTGTACGAGTTTGTGAGATGTGCATGTATGCTCTGCAAGTACTGACAGCAGGGAGAAGGTGGTTAATATGGTGACGCACAAGCCCAGTCTTAGTGGGTCAACACTAGCTATTAGTATCAAATTTCCATGATGCATTAATGGTGCTTGCATTGTTGATCTAATGAGTTCAATGCCACCTGAGGTGCAAAAGCACAGGGGATAAGTGAATATGAAAAACTGCAACATGCAAATCATCTTGGCATGTCATCATACTGTCTCCATTTGAGAAAATGAGAAGTGAAAGTAAACTGAGGTTTAAACCCCGACATAAATACGGCTCAGGGTTTGCGGCCTTCCCTGTCAGTGTCACGGACTACCCCTGGAGCAAGCCAAGTGTTCCAGGCAGAGTGTGCAGAGGCAAGCCTCAGCAGTGCAGATTCATCACCTCAGCCTGCCTCTCCTTCCCTTTGGAAAGTCAGTTCCAGCCACTAAGGAGGAGGAGGAGGAGGGTGGATAAGAGAAGGAGAGAGGAGACAGTGGGATCGGTGGAGTGATTAGGCACCACTGCCTGTCTCACACGCCGGCTGGGCAAAGAGCTTTGGCTCTCCTTAACATGCTGCGGAGTACACAGGTCAGGGGTGGGTGAGAAGAAGAGCTGGAGCGAGATTAAAGAAGGAGTGCTGCCATTTGTGTTACCAGTGTATACCAGAGTATATGTGTGGTCAGGTCAATTTACAAATGCAACATGTGAAAAACTGAATAAAAACAACTTGTTAGAAAATAAGGAAAACTGAAACAATTACCACAAAAGAAGCAATGCATGGGAAAACATAAAAAAAAACCGAGTATCAGAATTGATTTATGAACGAAACATATTTCTTTTTTTTTTTAATAACAATTAAGTAGCTTGACAATCCTATCTGTTTTGTCATAACTGTAGGGTGTACTAACTTTTACGCACACAAAACAATTTAAAGTACAAAGGGTCAGAGCCTGATTCATCAAATAGTAAGACGCACACACAGACATACGCGCACACGCACACACGCACCACACACTCTGTAGCAGCCTATTGCATGAGTGTGAAGCCTCCGGCGTCACCGCATTTTCTCAAGTGTTGCATGTTGTCCGATATTGAGCAACCCGCCGCGTCTTGACGCGTTCAGGACGCGCTGTCCCTCGGAGCGCACCTAATCACCGGGAATTAACGCCGTGGTTACCGTCGGTGTAAATTCGCCGGTTCCGCGTGACAAGGAAACGCCGAGGAGTAACGTTAACTGTCAAACCCTCAGACAAGGAGTTGTGTTACTCACCGTCCATCTTTTCAGCCTTTATGATGGTTAACGTCGGTTTCATATCGACAGCTGCCGTCATGATCATCGGATCAGTGTGACTTCAACACGCCGCGTCCCTCTTTTTTTTTTTTAAATTTGAACAGCTCCCCCCCCCCAAAAAAAATAAGGAAAAATATCTTCTCTTCAGCGCCCCAGGTTACTACTACAACTACTACTGCTCCGGCTTCTTGTATTGATCTCCTCCCTCTCACACAACTATAAATATATCTATAGTATATATATATTTTTAAAAAAAAAGAGACTGAGCTTCTTTTACTTCTAACTTGTGTGTGTGTGTGTCTCTCTTTCTCTCTCTCTCTCCCTCTCCCTCTCCGACACACTCCCTCTTTTCCTCGTTCTTTCTCACTCACTCACACACTCACTCACTTCTTCCTCTCTATCTTATGGGCGTTGCACTGCGAGCAGCAGGAGCGCGTCGACAGCCGAACGGGGCGGAGTTTAGAGGCTGACCTGACAGTTGATTCACAATTCAATTACAGTGCGCCCCCCCCCCACACACACACACACCACCCACAACACACACGCACACACACAGTGCACGCACACAGACAGTCTCCTCACACAATAGGTCTACCCCCCCCCCCCCCCCCCCCCCCCCCCCCCCCCACCCTGTTTCTCTTGAACCAACACTACCTCACGTCATCACATGTTCCCGCAAATGACGGGATTTTTACAG
Organism: Blennius ocellaris; assembly: GCF_963422515.1. Classification (NCBI taxonomy): domain Eukaryota; kingdom Metazoa; phylum Chordata; class Actinopteri; order Blenniiformes; family Blenniidae; genus Blennius; species Blennius ocellaris. The sequence continues at coordinate 15,805,536 of NC_137651.1, forward strand.
GGATGAGAAAACTCTCTGGAGACGGGAGACCTGCTGAGTAGCCTCCCATTAACGTTTAACAATATTTTAATGGTATACTATTAAAAAGAAGGTCGGTCACATGTTTTTCTGTACTGTCTGAACACTGATATGTCATTTAGTGAGTTATTTTCTGAATGTAAAAAAATAATAGAATGTGAAGGGTCCCAATGAGAAGAAGTGGTGTTAGCAGCAAGAAACGTCCTTGGTTCATGTCCAGGTTCGGCTTGGGCGTTTGGATGTTCTTCTTGTGCGTGAATGGGTTTCCTCCCACTTTTCAAAAACACACATTAGAGGCTACTTGACGAATCTAAATCTTTACATGACAGTGTTTCACGTGAAAATCCATAATTTTTGCATTTACACTGGAACCTTTTAAAAACAATGTCCATTTACACGGAAACCATTTACACTCTTATTGTCAATGTACTCGCACGTGCGCAGAAGACCAAAGTACAACAGTGTTTCAAAAATGTTGTGTTTTCCTCTGTTTACACGGAGACAGAGTCAGAAACATTTTCAAAAAGTTGTGTTTTTAGTGGTTCCGAGCACTGTTGTGTAAATGAATGCCCAAAGTTTGCTCATTTGTGTGAATGTGAGTCTTTCCAGGCTTGTCCTGTGATGGACTGGACCTGTCCAAGATGACCTCTGACTTCACTGATCAACAAGGAATCATTCCATCGCTCAGAGATCCCGAGACGTTGGATCAGTAAAAATTTTAATTATTACTAAAGTTAATCCCAGCAATGTTGTTAGTATATGTACACACTAGTGAGCAAAAGGGACAGTCTAGATAGTCTCTGTCCTGTATTCAACAGGTCCAGGCTCCCTCATAACTTGGAAGTTACCCTCATAAACACCTCAGAGTATTTCCTGCCAATCTTGTAGTGATCCATTAAAAAGAGCCATGTTTATATTTGCCACATTGCTGCATTTACTTTAACCAACAATCAACATTTTTGAAAAATAGTTGCATCATGTCAGATATGAAAAATATTTGTATAATTAGAGCAAGATTTAGTAAAACCAGAGTTGTTAAAATTGCGATGGAAATCCAGCTTGAATGAGGCAAACTCCCTTTTCTAACTCTCAGTTAGTGGTGGAGAGTTTTGTGCTTTCTTATCTACAATAATCAGGGACAATGACCATGCCTTGCTGGAAATCAGATCAAGAATTTTTTTTTCTGCTGCATGAAAAAGAACAAGGAAAAGAGAAAATTGGGCCTTTTAGTCCTGAGAAAGACTCCACTCCATGCAAACCATTACCATTAGTGACCATCTCCCATGGCAACAGAAACACAAATAACAGGTTTTAATGCTACTCTTTCTTCAAAAAAATGCATACAAATTGAAAGCACAGTGTGGCATCAAGTAAATGCAAATGCTTTTACATTCCTTGGATACAAATGGAAAAAAACAAAACATAAATGGTGATATTTGTCACCCATTTTCAATACCTCATCATCAGCAGTAAGAGTGCCACAATCTATGATGCACATCAATATGATACTCGTGCATATATTGTGCGCATGTATGGCTAAATGGGATGGTCTGGAAAGAGACTGGGGAGCCAAGGATATTGATCACACATGGATCTTTAAACCGGTGGTACTTCACCGGCTCCATTAGCGGCCTTGGATCAGGTTTCATTGGCCTGATAGGAGCCCCATCTGGGAGGAGAGGCGGTGGGTTTTGCGGTGAGAAGAGCTGCCTTACCAGCGGGAGAAATCGTCGGGGCGGCGGTGGGGGGGGGGGGGTGGAAAAGAACAAGGGAAAGGGGCACAGTACATTTCACTTCATCTGAGCCAGTCAGTCCGTCAGTCTCTCACTCTTTCTGACTGAACCTCTTTGTTTTCGACTAATGAACTCCCTCGTATCTGTTCTTAAAAGAACAGCCTGGGTTCTTTGTTGCCTGAGGGCAGCCATTTAGGATTTAATGCTGTTGCTGACTAATATCTGGGCTGGTGTCACTGCAGCTCATTTCAGTTTGGGGTTTTCTTATGCCTTGATTTAAATATTTTTTTAGGTGTAGAAAGAGCCTTGTGGTTGTATTTTCTTCAATACATTTTCTGAATGCCTAAAATAGGGATAATAAGAACTCTATTACTAAACCGAGACTTCCCTCGAAATATGAAATGAACCGTCTTGGTCTTGAAAAGCATTTTCTTGCTTCTTCAAATTATTTATGAATGGAGAAAGAGTGAGTCAAGTACTCTTACAGAGACTTTAAAGGACAATGCATGCATACATGCATTGTCCTTTAAAGTTACAAGACATACATGTTTGACTTGTCTTATTATGCTGGCCTTGATAGAATGTAAGTCTCCTACCAGATGAGAGCAGTTGCAGGAGGTGATTTCTAGCATGAAAAGGTTCAACTCTAATCTCACCAGTGTGCTTTGTGACCCTGCTGTTGCAAATGTCCTGAAGCGCTGGCAACCTACAAAGCTCTGCTGTTTAAAGAGTGCTTGAGATGGCCTTACTTACTTGCCATGGGAGTTTTCAACGCAGACGATTATTGATACTGTATTGTTATGCACAGTGATCATTTTGTACTCAATTATCAGGGACTGAAGCTGATGAAATGTCCTCTGCTGTAACTTAATAAGAAAATACCACGTCCTTTGCATTTCTGGATGTCATGGTGACCTGGAGCCTCTGTTACTGTTGATACCACAGAGCAACTGGTCTTGAAAGGATTTTCATCTGTTTGCTGGGTTGTGTCTGAAGCCTGCTACTTTTTTCACTGTATTTCCCAACCTGATATGATCTATGACTGCAAGAATTCTCAATGTTTCTCTTTAAGACCGACCAAGATGGTGTCATCTACAAATCACAGAACCTTCACCACTTGCTCTGAGGCAGCATAGTTAGTGGAGCAGACACTGAGGAAGGTACATAAGCGAGGCAACCATGTTGTTTAACTTTAGGACTAATATTTTTGGTTTCAAACCCAAGAATCTTGATATCTGTAAAGTCAAACTTGCTGGGGCTATTTGTTAGGAACCAATGCCAAGTCAATGCAAGTCCTTTATTTGTCACAAACAACAATTATACATAGTAGCTATAATGTGTAGTGAAACGTTTTAAGTACATGTTCTGCACCAAAACAACCGTTTTTATGGGATGGAAGAAAAACAAAATAAAATCTAGAAAACACATAATGAAAATAGCACACAAAATATCACACTATATGACATTAATAACAATTAATAAAAGAATTAAAAAACAAAACATAAATAGATAAATATAAGTAGACCAGTGTTGGATGCAAATAATCAGTATATACAAGGCAATTTGCCAGGTCTATTTTTCTCAGTTAACCTGCATCATTTATCGAAAATGTCCTGCGGGTAGGGGAGGGTGGTTCTGATGGTACACGCCACCAAGTAGACCACCTTGCTCAGGGTCAGGAAGTCCTGTAGGGCGCTGCTGACCATCCAGATGATGATACTCTGAGCCAAAACCCTCTCAATGGTGCAGGTGTAAAAGTTTCCTGAGGACCTTGAGAGGGAGTTTAAAGTCCCTCAGGTATCTGAGATGGTAGATACATTGTTGGGCTTCTTCAATAAGGTGTTGATATAGCAGAACCTCTCAGAAATTCTCCACTCTGTAAAACCTCAATCCTGCTAATCCATAGTGGGTGGTTTGCCCTCTGCTGCTTCTTGATTTCATCCACAACCAGCTCCTTGGTCTTGCTGACATTCAGGAGGAGGCAGTTGTCTCTGCACCAGTCCTACAGGTGGGTGACCTCCATCAGGTACTCCACAGTTATTGGAGACCAAACCCACCACTGCTGTGTTGGGATCACCTGTTGTCTGCAGGTCAGAAAGCTGTAGAACCACCTGCACAGGGAGGGAGTGAGTCTGATGTCCTGCAGCCTAGTGACCAGTCCAGAGGGGATTACGGTGTTGAATGTTGAACTAAAATCCACGGACACCATTTGCACATAATTCACCTTACTAGTGTCCAGGTGGGCCAGGGCTGAGTGTAGCAGGTTTTTGATGGTGTCGTCTTTGCTCCTGTTTGGCCAATATGTGAACTGCAGGGGGTCCAGGGAGGCAGGTAGGGAAGAGGTGATGAATTTTTCAACTAGCCTTTCAAAACATCTCATCACCAGAGGTAAGAGCAATGGGCTGGTAGTTATTAAGGCAGATGGACTTGGATTTCTTGGGGACAAGAATAATGGCAGACAGTTTAAAGCACCTGGAGTTGATGTACTGAGACAGGGACAGGTTGAATATTTCTGTGAACACTGGTGCCAGGTCCCATGCCTCCGGTGACGAGTCCTGTGTTGTAGGCGGACGGTTGCAGGACTTCAGAGCATCGCAGATGCCTTTATTCATCCACGGCTTTTGTTGGGAAACTCGCTGATGGTTTTTTTGGGGACGGTGTCCTCTGCTAGTTTCCCAATAAATCCCACAACCGCTTCCATAAATGTCATCTAAACCCAGGAATAGCTCTGTAGAATTTCTGGTGTTTCAGCAAAATGTGTGAGACGAAGTTCACAGCATCATCAACAAATTGCTTGCTTTGTATGTAAATATCAGATAATTTAGTATAAGATTTGCAAAAGTTTTCAGGAAGGATAGCTTTCACAGAATTTCATGTCAAATTAGACTGTTGATGAAATGCATGCAACTGTGATTGCTTCAGACCCCCCCAAAAAACTCACGTCATAAATATCACATTGAAGAAAAAGTCTGGATAAACATCAGACAAATGCTTTCTCATGAGGAGAATATTCTTTGGTTTCAGTGTCTCTTTTCTTCACCTGGCAAATGCTATTTCAAGGGTTTTGACACACTCATTTGTGCTGTAGCAAAGCACCCCCACCCAAAACGGCTTTCTCTCTGCTTGCTGCTCTCTGCTGTTGGCTGTCTGTCGCTCACTGGCACATCTGTGTCTTCTGCCTGTCTATAATCCTTAGATGTAACCGTTGCACCTGCTACTTTTCACAGAGTTAACTGAGAGGTTATTCGATTTAGAGCAATCCACACAGCTGTCAAGTGATATTGGTCTTTGATGTCGGTGCCCAGCAAGTCGCATGAGGTCTGGTTACTTTTGAGTATCGAGGGTTCAAAATGGTCATTTTTTATTTTGATATCTTAAAGTATTAAAGCAGGTGGGACAGAAATGAAAGTGCAATCATCTCAAACAACGGAGGTGACGAGATGGGTTTGGTATGTTGTGTGAAAGGGCTGAGTTTCGCATGTAATCAATCAGTCACTCATTTACAGGCACTTGCGCGCGCACACACACACACACACACACACACACACACACACACACACACACACACACACACACACACACACACACACACACACACACACACACACACACACACACACACACACACACACACACACACACACACACACACACACACACACACACACACACACACACACACACACACACACCACAGCAGACAGTCAAACAGTAAAACAGTAGGGTCCTTGTGGCCTCTGTCTAGCAGTGCTCTATCTGTGGTGGATACTGTCTGAAGGTGCCACAGGCTGGGTGCATGCCTGCTGAGATCAGAGACTTTACTGGGGCGGGAGTGGTGTGTGTGTGTGTGTGTGTGTGTGTGTGTGTGTGTGTGTGTGTGTGTGTGTGTGTGTGTGTGTGTGTGTGTGCGTGTGCGTGTGCACACTGATTGTGTGCATCTTGCTCTTTTCCCTTACATTCCAAAGTCTCCTCTGAGAGCGTGGATTTGTGTGTGTAGGTGTGCTCGCTCCGCTAAACTATGTGCATGTAAGTGCACTGAAAGTAGCAGGGCCTCCCTGAACAAAGGCTCAGCTCTTTTCTGAACAATTAGCTTCGCTAAAAAGGACATCTCTTCCTCCATTAGCGGCACCACGTGCCCCCCATCACTCCATTGTGCAGATAATTCAATTATCCCCACCCCCCTCCGAGTCTCTTTGCCTCCCAGATCTCCGTCTACTCGCCATGCCCTCCCCCTCCGCCCTCCCCCTTCCATCCCTTCTCTCTGTTGGTACTGCGATTGCAGTAAAAAGTGCTGCTTATCCTCACTGCTAAAGGGAAAGTATGTCATTCAGCAGTTTTAATTAATTTCTTGACATTTAATGTTATATAAACTATTAATGTTTCAAAGAATTGTATAGTTTCAAAAGAAACTGATTAAACCCCAGACATGTTCCTCCTTTATTTTATTTGTGGGGGGGGTTAATTGTTAAAATTATTGCAATTACACTGAGTAATTCACATTTGCTCACACCAGGGTGGAGTTGGCAAAACTAAAATTGCAAAGACAATAGAACTGCTGTACACTCATTCTAGTTAACAGTATGGGGATATTGCTGAGCTCACAGCTGAAACATTCAAACAATGGGAGTGCTCTCTGGGGATGCATTAAAGCGCCACCTTTCCTGATGAGCTGGCATATGTTGCATCATCACCCATCACTGATTGCATGTCTTTACGAACATGCAGTTCTCAAAGTAGAAGTGGTTTGAAATTAGTCACCGTGCTACCAGGAGGAACTTAGCAGACACTTCCGAGAAGTAAAGCCCGAGCAGCTCAGAGAAAGGGAAGTTCAACACTTGGGCATCGGGCCGAGGCTTTAAAGCAGAGCAACTTTTCAAAAATCTCAAAAGTCTCAAAAGGCTCAGAGGAATGAAAGGTCTTATTTTTCAAACAGATTGGACAGCAAGTAGCTGGTATAGATACATTTGTTCAGGGGAATGGCATATTTGAAATAATATGGATCTAAATATATCATATTGATAAAAATAAAAAAAAAGTAGCATTTTCCTTCAGACTTCAGTTCACTAAAGCAGATTTATGAGTAATTGGATACCAGAGTTATTAAAGACGCAATGCGACCAGCACTTAGATGTCTAATGGTAAAATCCACTCAAATAGCTCCAATTTCTAAAAATAAAATCCACAAATGTACAGTTGAGTGGTAACTGATTACTTCTTTCCTCTGCTTACATGCTGAGAGCTCTTGCTTCAGTGCTATCATAACACCACGCAGTTCAAATATAGGCCCCCAGCAGTTGTGTAGCCCATTCCTCCACAGTTGTCTGTTGCTTTTCCGTGTTTCCCTTCTTGTTTTGTTTTATTGTTGGAGGGGGAAGTGTGCGTCGGCCTGATTAGCATCACCGTTTCCTTCTTTCCCATAACCCTCCAGACCCCCACAGGCTGCCTGTTTACTTTTAGAAATAAAAAATGGGCCTGCGCCCGTGAGGACGTGCCCCTCATCAGAGGCACCCCCCCTCCTCCTCTTTCTCCTCCTCCTCCCTCCACCCCCACATCTCAGATCCTCCTCCTTTCCTCTTCTCCTCCCACCGTCGCAGTCCCAGTCCTGTGACTTATCCCTTTGCTTATCCATCCTCTCTTCTCAAACTGTATTCCGCCCACTCTACTTTTGCTTTCCACCCCGGTCCCCTCCTCTTCCAACTGTCCAGCTGTCAAATCACATCAAATAAAACACAGGCCAATGGTCCCTGAGTGCCAGATCACAGCTGTGTCTGTGTGTACTAAATGGGAGTGCGTGTTTAAATGTACAGTGAACCCATGAGTGCATGGGAGTGGAAGTGCGTGCGTCTGTGTGTGCGTGTGTGCAAATGTTTTATTGAATGGAAGGATGCTGTAATACAATACACACCAGAGTGCAGGGTGTGAATTTAATGAATGAATATGCGAAGTGTGCATCACTGCAGGATGTTAGTGGAGTGTGTGTGTGTTTGTGTGATAGTTGTGTCTCGATGTCATAGATATCATGCAGAAAAATACCCCCTTATTTTTCTTTTTTTTTTCCCCACTCACGCATACATATAGTGAGTTTCCAGAATGGGAGTTTACAAAAGGTTCTGTGGTGTGAGTGTTGGATAGTAAAGAGTAGAGCTGGGTTAGTGTAAACAGCACCATGGCATGGCTGTCGTCAGGAAGCACTGTGTGTGACATTGGGCTTTGGGCCAAACATGCGATGATCCTTTAACATCGAACATCTCCTCCTCACATCTGCTCTGCAGTCTTTCCTTCCCACACCTGCACATTTGAGTTTGCAAGCACCCAATTCATTCACAAAAAAAGGACTTCAGCTGAAACATGCCCACTTTATAATATGAATAAGATATACAGACAGATTTCAGTCTAGTTTCTCTGACAAGTGAATTATCAGAGAAACAACGAATTTGCATTTACTTTTTGATTTCATGACCGCACAATGAAGCCATTTCACTTCTGGATTTTGGATCTGAATTCTATTAGTTAATGACTAATTGAGAATGATTTAAGATGGTTCCTGGCTTGTTGAAACAAAGGATTTGTAGTCTCAATAAGTTTTTAATAAATATTAGGTTTTTTATAGTTGAATTACTTTTCAGTTTATGTAGCTATTACAGTTATCAGTAATACTAGCTTCAACTTTTTCGTAACCACAATAGTTCACATGTATGCTAATTGGTTTGAACATTTTCACTCCATTGTCAGTTCAGTTCACATGACCTGAAACAAGATATTAGAAGAATATGGTGCCTGTGTCCTAACCTAACTGGTTGTTAAGGGATATTAATTTATACAGCAGTGATTTTCAAAGTGTGGGAAAACCCCCCGACAATATTTTGCCGGTAGTCTGCATATGTTTCTGTCAATATGAATCGTGCATCTTTCATTTGACCGCCGGAAGAACTGGATGACACGATTGATGACAGTATGCTCCAATAAAAAAAAAACTTAAGAAAACAAGTCATTTTAATAACCAAAGTTGTGACATTCCTATCCTATTTGTATCACAGAAATGCATGATCAAATAACCAATAGTTCCATTGCTCGTCTCAGGTAGAACAATTATTCAACACTTCAGTTCAAATCATACATCATGAGGCTTTATGAAAAGTTGCACACACACCATGAAGAACCGAAAGGAAACTGTTTTCAGTTTGGCAGAAATGAGTCAAAGGATTGACTCAGGGTGTGCAGACCGTGTCAAAGGCTCTTCAGCTACTTCTGAGGTTAGCAGCAACTCATAAATGCTGGTAGCACAGAAACCTCAATAGCTCTATGTAACACCACTTACTGAGGCTAAATGACTCTAACAACATCTCCAGGTGGCTTAAACGCTGTTAAGACTTGTGTTCGGCGAGGATTTAAGAGACAGACGAGAAAAAAAAGGTCAGTGCTCGGTCATTTTTTTCCACTCAGCAATGTTTATGTCAACGGTTTAACGCTGGGAGGAATGAAGAGAGGGCTCCAAAGGAGTGTGTCTCTGGCAACAAACATCAGCAAATCCCATCAAATCCTGACTCCCTCGCATACAGCCGCTACACACACACACACACAGATACTCACTTAGCCCCTCCACCTCTCCAGAGACTGAGCCAGAGGCTTGGGAAAAAGATGGCCGCCCTTTGGCCTCGTCTTGCTCCCTGCATCCAGCTCAGGGAGGTGACGGAAGAAAGCCTATGCCCCCCAGCACCCCTACCCTGCTCCCGTGGCGTGTGTCCCAGTACACCAGCATCAATCACTTTTGAGGATTACAAGAGGCCGAAGTTAAACATGGGCAAATGGACCGGAAGGAATGTTCCAGTTTAAAATAAAACTCATCTTTAGAACAATAAAAAAAAAAACACACACCCACACAAAACAATGAAAGAGAGGACTGGAAGCGAAAGCATATGCAGCTCATTTGATTGTCACTTGCAAGAGAGTGGGAGAGGGAGGGAAAGGGTGCGGGGGCGACTGCAGGGTATCTGGTAAAGGCATTGCCCTCAGGGTCAGCATCACCAGCTTCTTTTGTGTTGCAGGCACAAAGCAACGGCCAAGTTGAGACTGAGTAAGTACGTAAGTGTGCGTGTGTGTGTGTCCCTACATGTGCATTACTTATGTTATGGGAACTGGGATCTGTTTAAAAGCATTCCCTCAGGTGGACTCAGCACTATTATGGAGAACATAGCCATGTTCATGGTGTAGCATGGTTTTAGGCATTGAGCCGTCTAGCCAATTTACAGAAAAAGACGGCTGAAAAAATAGCAGACGGGTTGCTCAACACCATCTAAAATATGTGTATAATGGCCGTCACTACTTGTCACCATCTAATTTGGCCTTGATTAATCTTTTCTCACCAAAATACAGTGAATCAATAGCTCAACTACACGACTCGCAACTGTTTAATATTATGCCCAGTAATGAGTAACGTGATTGGTCAAATGATACCATGTGGTCTATACATTTTGAAAGGCGGCCTCTGATTGGTTCATAACTCTCTTACTCATCCTGATGCGTTCAAATGCTGGGGCCGAGGGGAAGAATTTGGACAAACTGTCTTTCCAAGATTAGATATGCTGACTCTACACAGGTGGAAAGAATTCTATAGATCTAAGATTGATCTAATTTTTCATTTCCAAAATGTTGACGTATGATTGGATAACTGCACACCATCCATGCTTTTCACTGAAGAATAAAATATTCTCTGCTGTGAAAATGCTGATTTTGATTTAAGTATTGGCAATCATACTTGTTTCAACCAATTTATGTGACACTCATAAATATTATTGGGATGGACACCCAAAACACAGATTTCTGCCTAAAACCATGTGGTGAAGTAACACATCAGCTTGAAGGTTTTGGTTTGGGATTAAGACTGCGGTTCAGCTGGATGGGGTCATGATTATTGTCATGGGTAAGGAAATGAAGGCAAGTTGATGGGATGTCCTCTGAAGTGTGAAAACAAAAGACACTTTCACACAAGCTCTTTGCCCAGAGGAGCAGTGTATGGGGAAGAAAATGGGTTGGACATTTGCACTCCAGCTCATTCTGCAAACACTGTCTACAGTTTATAAGAAGTTGAAGAAAAACTATTTTTCATGGGGGGTTGGGGAAGAAGTGTCTGTCTAGATTGGCAGACATGAATGCAACCACGTGAATGATTGCCCATTTAAAAATCGATATAACACAAAGTCCTTTGTTTCCTCTGACATGTTTATTCACACTGAACTGGTGCAGCTTGTACAGTGTGAGAAAAAATTAAGGGAAATTGTATGTTGTTTTATTCTTACAAAGTTTTTAACAAACAGTTATTATGAATTGGTTATAAATACATGAATTCATGTTTTTTTCCTCGTGAAAGGAATAACTAATTGAGCATACTTTTAAATATTCCTTAAGACTGAATATGTTACAGCAGGCTTGAGATCAGACTGGGAGCTTACCTGTTGGACAGACGTCATGTCCATCAGGCACCTCCTGCAGGGGTATATCATGGGGGTAAAGAGGCTGTGATGGATAGAACTGCTGCTGAGGGTGAACCACGCCTGGGAGCTGAGCTTGAGGGCCGACTGCCACTCCTCCACTTTGTCTCTGGAAACAAACAACACACCATAAAGGCGATGATTATAGCGTGTAGTGGTTTGGATGAAATGGGCATATTGGACACAGGTGACTTTCTCATAAACCCACACAAACAAGAGGACTAACAATTTTAGGAAAATAGTTTAAAGGGGCTTCAACAACTGAATGATTAATTACAGAACAGTACTGCTTGAACTATTCTGTGTGAAAAGAAATGTGAAAGTGTGAAAGGTTAGATTGTTGCTGTTTAACCAATGAAAAAACATTTCTTTACCACCCCAAGGATATAATAAAGCTGAGAAGGGCCCAGTAGCACTGGCCGACAGTGTAATCTTGGCGTTTCAAAACTGTTTTTTCCTTGTTTTCATGCAGAGATAACCCTTGTGGCTAAATTTGACTCATTCAGTTTATCTGTGCTGTGTTGTTTTATCCTGCTTATCACACAAATGGTCACGTAAGAGGCCACACTATGGGGGTAGGGGAGACTGAAGTCAGCACTTGACAGTGGAGCCAGAAGAGATATGACATTCTATGTCGAGAGAGAAAGAAGGAGGGGGGGGGGGGGGGGGGTGTAACCATTTGGCCATATTTAGCTAATCAAATCCACTATTTAATGGCAAACAAAAGCCTTGGTAGATATATTGTTCACAGGAATGCACAAAGCCATTCATACTGTGTCCTGACCTAACTCTGTAAAATGCATAATAACGGTCGCTTTTATAGAACATTTTCAAGGTAAAGGAAGGCCTGACAACACTCTCCTGCAGTGTGGCACTCGTACATTTTGACTGTCTAAACACAGTTCATACTCTCTAAGCACATGCATTTTCTCACACTGGACTTCAGTTTTCAGCTCAATGCTGAACTGATTTTGCATTAATTATTGTAATTAATTTGCTTTAATTGAAATAGCTACTTACTCACAATCATGATTGTACATCACGGCCTATTACATAGCCTTAATTATATCACTTTTATTTGACAAACTCATATCCAAAACTATGTTTTATTAGTAACTGTAGATTTAAAACCTCTCATTTTTTCTTGGGATGGTTGGAAAATCATGGAGCATATCAGGAAGCGGAGGATAAGAAAAAAAAATACGCAAGCAGTCGCTGCAGCTGTCAGGGATGATAGAATAACTCAGCATTGAGTAAGAGTCTGTCTCCGACCATTATCAAGCTGCTTTAAAGCGCTGATCCCTGCATTGCTCAGATAGAAACCGTGTCGATCTCTTACCCTCTTTCTCCTGAAGACAAAAATCAAAACCTGAGACTGCTCAACAAGGAACCTAAAAGAGCATTAAATCCCCTTCATGACAAATGTAAATTATAATTCAGTTATAATATAGTTCAACTCCCAAATAATTTATATATCCAGGAGTCGAGGTTAACTGTAAGGATACAACATGCTTCTTTTCTTCTCACTTTTCCCTTGTGTTAACAGCACAAAGCTATATTTGCACAAATCACTCAAGATCAAGCATCATTTGTTAAATTCTGTTGGCGATGTGTTTCCTCAATTCCTTTTTTAATTATGTCGAGACAGAAGTTAAATTAAAAGAAGCCTATCAAGAAGGCAACATAATGCCGATAGAAGGTTTCAGCCACTTTCACACAAAAGCTTAAGGTTAGGCTCCATTACAGTAGTAGTCAAATGCCTTTAGTCTTATAGGTGTTTTGTTCTTAACTATCACTAAGTGATAAAAAGTGAAAACCTGTAAAAGTTGAACACTATCTTGACATTTTCACATAAACAAGGAATAACTAAAATGAAAATACTTGCTACCTCCTTGAATTTATTCCAATCACATGGATAAATTGCAGGAAATACAAAGAAGCACATATACATTTTAGGCACCAACAAATAATCTAAAACATAGTATTCCTCTTGAACTTTACGCTAACTGTTGAACTTTCCTTTCAAAACGTTTCTCTGACTGTATCACTCTACAAGTAAAATTTCAACTTAATACATTTCATGTTCTGTCAGAGAGAAAGTGAAAGCCGCATCGCCAGACCTTCACATGTCATATGTCATTCGTCATGTGCGTTACTGACAGCCCGGTAGCAGGAGTGACTGCCGATCTGATAAGCAGCCCCCTGTTCAAGCACAGCAGCATTTATCAGTAGCCATCCAGCTTTATGGGTGGGTAATGTGACCATAGGATCTGGGAGGCCAGTTCACAGGGTTTTTTTTTTTTTTTTGGAGGGAGGTTTACATGTAACGCTGCAGTTTCCTATCAAACCAGACAGAAACGGGGGAATTTAGATAGGCAGGGAAGGAGCCACATGGATGAGTTATGGATGAGACAGATGGACGGTCAGAGATAACAAGGCTTGATAACATCGACATCACAACATTATATGATCAGCTTAAGTATAAAACATCTTGAAATGCAGATATCCGTCACTTTGGAGGACATATTTCAGCCAGAGCTTGTACACAGAATGAAACAGAGAGAATGATCTCAGAATCAACAAACACTGTCAACTCCTCAACATTTCTGAATCTCAGAGTTTGGTCAGGTACTTTTCTTAGGTAGTTTAATAGCAGTGAGGCCCATACACTTCAGGTGGCCTTTTGAACTTTGACTCCACTGTTAAGACTTTATAGCAGTGGAACCTGCCTCTCGATCGCTTAACTTGTTTGTTGAGTTTCATCATTCCTTTCTCCTTTTCCACTCATACCATAATTGTGTTGTGATATACCCATTTGTCTTTTTTATTCATTGTTCATTTGCCTGCACTGCTTTTCTTGTTTTGTTCATTCTTGCACACAGACAGACAGACAGACAGACAGACAGATAGATAGATAGACAGATTGATATAGAATAGACATATGTTGAAACTGAAATACAAATACAAAAGAATACATACTTCATACACTGCACATACTTCATATACTGCTCAATCTGCTTCAACTTTAACAAACCTTATCAGTAGTCAGCTACTGTTCAATGAATGTGACAGAAGACAGACATCATCCTCTTAAACATGACTACAGACATAAGTGACATTGTCCATAAAGACATAAAGAGTCAGGAAGCCCAAACACGTACCACATAATGAGTAGCTTGCCAATATTCATAATAGAAAAATAGGATACAAAACACAGATAGCCTTGAGGTGTTCGTGCATATGGTAACAAGATAGAATGTGACTAGAGAAAAACTCAAAAACACTTTCTCCTACTTTCAGTAATAATCCATTCTCTGTCCCTCTGCAAAACTCATATGGCTTGACTGATCTAGTTAAAGATTTGGGAGAAGGAGCTTGCACGTTTAAAAGTTAGTGTGTTTATCATACCATATTGTGTCTTCACATTTAAGCTCCAAATGACCTTTATTGATTTGGAGTTCATTGCTTGTTAAGACTTTAATCTTCAAGCACTTAACCCTCATTGACCTCAATGCCACTAACTGTGTGATTAAAGATATTACATACCATGTTACTTTATACTGTGTTTAGCAAAATGGAAAATCATCCGCAAGTCATTGTTTTCAGGACAATATGCAGTGTTCATAGATAGCCAGCAGGTGTAATTTGTTGCACCTGCCCATTTCTGCGGTAACAAAATGCAAAAACCTGCCACAGACAAGTCTTGAATTGTGATGAAATCTCTTCCGTTGATACCAAACACCGTACTTCATCTCGTGTTCACGACATTGAGCATATGAGATTTATGCGCTATATAGTATACTAAAAAAATACCACAAAAAGTCATCCTCATTTCACGGACACTAACTTCTGCCATTAAACCCACAATGCATTTCCTCACATTTGGATGTAAAATTTACAGTCACACATAAAATGATTACAATCTACAGATACCTAAAATGTAATACTGACATATGATTTAACTCCATTTTATAGTGGAGTGGGTGACACATGAAGGCAAAAGGAATGGCTTTTGTCCTGCCTGCCTTTGTGCGATGACTTGGTTCTTTGACAATGTTTTTGTTTATCAAAATAAAATAAATCTAAAGGTTGATTGCATGTAATTCCTAACCCAAAACATAATTCTCTTGAAAGGTTATATAGATTTTTTTTAAAAAGTCAAATGCTCATTTCTCTGAAATTTCATAAATTACATTTGAACTAACATTACATCTTTTAGCTGCTGGTATAGAGGCTCAGATTGTTTTCTCAACTCGTCCCTGTATGTTGTCTTTGTGGAGCATAGAAGAAAATTTCTGTATATAATTAGCAAACATAAAAAAAGGGATGAGCACACCAGAACCTCTGCTTTGTGCAGATAACTCATGTAAATTCAAAAGAATAGAGCGAGTGAGGTGACACCAGTTCACCTTTTGACCAGACTGCCCCGGTATACAGTAGTCTCAATTTCAAAGGCAAGCCCCACCACCTGAGCCAATTAGGACACAGGGAGCTGTATCCTTCTATGTTTTTTATCAGACCGGGGTGGGGTTGCCATTTGCATGTAACCTCAGTCTATTACCCTAATGTGCTGGTGGTCTGCATACAAATGGAGGCATTTATTTTGCCGCTCCTTGGCCTTCACCCTTCAAATGCTCACCTGACAGGAATCCCAATGTTCCCCACTACCACTGTCTCCGACTCTGTATTCAGCGCTCTCATTTGCAATGCGTTAGGAGCCTTGGTGTTCTCGCAAACACGCCGCTGCAAAGCAACAGCCGGGTGGCTCATCGGAGAAAGAGGTGTTAGTTGGTGGGGATTGTCAGACTCCAGTTTGATTGGTTAGTAGCCAGGCTGCAGGCCTACAGGTCTTATTATTTATTGGTTCACTTTCTAAAGAGAAGTACATGATGCAGGGTGGTTGTGCAACCCAGTGGAACATTTATAAGAGGGATTTTCAAAGAGTGACAAAAAAAGAAAAAAAAATTATCTTGTACAACTGCTCTGTTTCTCAACTTCTGAGGAAATCATGAGGAACACCATGTGCAGATACAGACATTATTAGCGCAATTCTGGCAGACTGAAAAAAAGATGTTCAGATCAAGTGCAACTCTTCAAGGTGATGGAAACGAGAGTTGATACAACATGTTGCAAGACCACTACTGCTACGCTCCTGGTAATTCCTGTGCTGCCAATGTGTCTGGGCAACTAACACACACACACACACACACACACACACACACACACACACACACACACACACACACACACACACACACACACACACACACACACACACATTCCGTCACACCCCCGATCTGCTGTGTGGTAGGTAGGGAGCTGAGGCAGCTTTAACACAGAGATAATTTACGAGGGAGGTCTTACCATTGCGCCCAGACGGTCACAGGGGTGAAGGGCTGGGTAGGTAGAAACTGGATCCATGTAGTAACTCATCACGGATGGCGTGGACAGGAGAAGCAAGGCCTGCTGGAGGGATCAACGTGCGCAAACAGTTGAAGCAGGGTGGAGCAACCTATCTATCACACGCTGTTTACACGCTGTGTGCAACTGTGCGTGCGTTTGTGTGTGTGCGTGTGTGTGTGTGTGTGTGTGTGTGTGTGTGAGGAAGAGAGGAAAAGATTAGACATGGAAGGGGGCAAAGCAGAGAGAGAGAGAGAGAGAAAAAAAAAGAGAAATGTGAGCTGGGTTTCCATAACCTGCAACATTAGCCCCTCTGTGACATTACTGGGGAAAGATCACGTCATCACATCAAACATTGCCCTGATTTATATCATGAGGGATTTTTTCCCCTCTAATAACATCCATTTAAGTTGCACATTTCGGTGAATTAAATCAAATGATTTCACATTAAATTACAGAACTCCCTACAAGCTGAAGGCTTGTCAGCCAAACATTTCTATTGCAGCTCTCTCTCCCTCACCATTACGTTTAACCCTCCTCTTTTCATCCGCCTCACTTCTCCCTCCTTATCTTTTCCTTCCTTCCCCTCCACCTCCACCTCCCATCTCTCACCCCTGCACACTTTGCTTATCACTTAACATTGTTTACTTGGAGCGGCATCAACAAAAGAGACTGATAACTGAGCTGGGGGTTTATATAAGAAGGGTAGATGGGGTGTATATGGGCAGTGGCATGTGTCATACTTGCCCCATCCTCCTCATATTCATTCATATGTTAAGCAATTGGCATATCTAGTTGGTAGCAGCTGCTGACAGACTGCAGCTGGAAGACGCGCCAATGCTCAATGCTTGCAGATGTTCTTCTGCTCAAAAAACATTCAGATGGTTTTGTTTCATGCAAAAAAGTACTCACACAGAGAATGAATAGAGCTCAAATCAGTCTTGTCATTCAAACACTTGCTCTACCTTTCCCTGAATCTTAAATTCTTTCACTTAAACGTCACTAATTTGGTTGTTAAAAATGCATTAAAAAAAAAAAAAGTTCTGGGTAATGCATGTATAGCTGATATTAAAAACATTGGCACAGATACAAGTTTATATTTTGAGGTGAGTTTATAACTTGAATGAAATTAACATATCTGACGCTATATTTAAAATAAAAAAAATTCCCTAAAAGAAATTGTGCGCGTAAAAATTAGCAGATGTGAAACGAGTGATGAGGAGCACTTCTCTATTTAAAAAAAAAAAGCGCTCCACGCTCTGAGAATTCCTGACGGGAAAAAAGAAGAAACTTTGAATCAAACGTTTTCCACCTTTTGCGCATCAAACGAGTGCCGACCACCTAAAGCAAATCGGGTCTTCTTGTTCCTACACTGGGTTTAAAGTTATTTCTGAAGGAGAAACTTTGCACTTACCGTCCGCGGTGTGAGAAGTTTGCAGGAAAGTGGAAGCGCTTTACAGCTGAGTGTGACAGCTCAGCGGTGAACTGCAGAGATGCTGTATACCTGCTCGGAGTGAGTCCCACGGAGGAAGGATTATGCACACTTTTAGTCCCTCCCTCAATCGCACGGTGATCCTCTCAAAATCCCATCCCCCCCCCCCCCCCCCCCCCCCCTGCATACGTTCTCTGGACTGCACATGGAGCTGAGGTTCACAGGTAGATTAATAACCTGTAGAGAGTCTATCCAACTTCCTTACTATTTTCCCACTATATACACGGCAGTCATATCCAAAATCAGAACGTTCGTCCCAAATTTTGATTTATTTTTCTTTTTTTATCATTACTTGGCCTCTTTGGGCTTTTAGAAGAAAACGTAACTGTGTAAAGATCAATATGTTTAATGCAAAATACAACAAAACTTTTCAACACACAACACACAAAATGTTTGTGCAGGAGTACGTGTGTAGTATGGACACATATTGCATGTGAACATGCCTATATATATGTGTATGTATCGTGCAAATATTGTTCATACACACCTTTACAAAATGTACCAAAACATGTTATGGTGTAAATGTTTTACCTGATATAAATTAACTAAAAAAAACTGAACTTGAAATAAGCATGTTCAATCAAACAAACAAACAGCCACGAGCAGAATTTTACAGCAGGGGAAAAGATTGATAAATGGCAGGAAAACGTCCCACCATTCCAAATGTTCCGGTGATATTTTTTCAGAAGTGTGTTTAAAACATACATCCCACATTTCTTCAACTAAAATCCTGATGTTTGATATTTTCTACGTGTCTCCTCCACGTAATCACTTGTATTTTGACACATGGTAAATATCTGAAAAGCGAAATAAAGGCACTGTCAAATCAGTTTTTCTTAAAATGCACCAGGGACGGACCTGCCGCTGCATATTTATTTACTGTACATGGCTGACTATCATATCTCCTTCAGTCCCTAAACCCCGAGCAGCCGCTAATGCATGTGGGACACTGATTAAAGCTGTGACAGAAACGTTGACCACTCTTCTGCGAAATGAGAAGTTGTCCCCCTCCCACCCCCACCACCACCACCAACAGTACAAAGCAAGACCCGACACCCACTTGCTCTGATGGAGGCTTGTGATAAACAGGTAAAAGCACAGGGGTTTATCTATCTGCCTATTTATCGCTTTATTTGTTTATTTATTTCCACGCTGCACGCTCATGAGCTCCAAACAACATAGGACATCATCACTTTCTCTCTCTCTCTCTCTCTCTCTCTCTCTCTCTCTCTCTCTCTCTCTCTCTCTCTCTCTCTCTCTCTCTCTCTCTCTCTCTCTCTCTCTCTCTCTCTCTCTCTCTCTCTCTCTCTGATGTTTCCCCACTCTATCAGTCTAACAGTCAACACTTGCGAGTCATCTGAAACACCTTGTGGCTCCGTGATAATTCCCTGACCCTGGCTCAGCATTTGTTTGAATTAGAAAGTGCACGGTTCAAACCTCCTGACAGCCACTGCGCTTACCAGTAAATCTTGAGTGTGGAGTAAAGAGGTGTGTGAGCATGTGTGTGTGTGTGAGTGGGGGGTGGAGGGCTTTGGGAGGGGCAGGAGGCAAGGGGGGAAGAAGTACCATAAGGGGCTCAGTGGCAGGCAGCCTGCATTTTCTCAAGACCTCATCTGAATCCCTCTGCGTTATGTGGGCCTCAGCAGCCCCTTCGGGCCCCCAGGGGACACAGATGGGCAACACGTCGAGGGCAAAAGGCGAGGGTATGACTTATTGCCATGTGGAGAGAAAAGCACGGGACGCGCCCCCGTGATGAGACCAAATTGAATAGAAGCCAGGATGAATGCGATCCAGATCTTCGGCCGATGCCCCGGCAATGCGGTTTCAATTAGCTGGCTCACCAGTTCAAAGGCGAGGCCCTCGATACACTTCTGCTCCGCATGAAGCTACTATCATCACGCTGCCCCTCGCCTTTCACCTCCCCGTTACAACAGTGCCATCTTTTTTCCGTTCAGAGCCCCCGTCCGTCGGTCTAGCAGCCGCGCTCATGTTTTACATTAAACAGATAGTGAACGCCTGTAAAAGCCATCAGTCAGAATACCTGCAGGGGTTTTACAGCCTTCACTAATACTCTCTTAGTAACAGCTACTCTTGCATATACATAAACTCTGAAATAGACTCGCATTAAGTCATTTTGGTCTGAAGATTAAAAAAAAGGGGGGGGGGGGGGAGCTCAAATTGAGGCACAGATTAATTACCCTTCGCACTTTAATTTCTCCTATCTGACAGCCACATTTCTCACCTTATAACATGGGAAGTTAAAATCTTGACCATAAACCCTGAAAGAAATTATTTGTGACGGGGATCATTCTCCACCTCAAAAGATACAGTAACAGGAGTCATGTAGGGGTCATATTTTTACAGTAAACATCTGTGTAGAGGTCACACTCCTACAGTAACACAGTCAGATTCAAACCAAAATTAAAATACACATATAAATACACTAATAACTGGAACTTAAACTTAACCAGGTCCAGCAAGATTCCTCAGACATTAAGTTCCAGCTGAGATTTTCTTCTCAGTCACAATATATAGAACTGTTTCTTGACTCTTTCTGTTGCCTTGATGAATTTCAGTCCTTGCTTTATTTAGATCAGCGGACCGAACCATACCGCTGTCTGTCCTCCACCGGTATCCTACATCTTGTTGAGCGGCTCCAGACTGTGAATACTTTCGTCTCATTTTCTCATTTTGGATCTTCCAAAGATAGCGCTGACAGGTGATATTAATGGTCTTTTATTAGCATCGTCCTGATTGCCACAGATTTTTGGAAGCAGGAGATAAAGGGAAAGAGCGCAAAGGAGGAGGAGGAAAAAAAGACAGAGAGAGACAGGGAATATGGAAGTCCTCCACCCACCGCTTCTCACAGGAGATCGCCTCACTCTTTGATAGCCTGCCCGAATCTGTTCCCCCCCATACAAACTGCCCTGCAGATGTTGTTGCTGTATGCCGACTACAAAGAAGGAGCCCTTTATGAGAAGAACATCTATTTTGGGCCTCAGTGTTTCCGCGCCGTGGTGCTCAGTGAGAGGAGTAAAGGCCCAATCTTTCTGCTGCTGAAAACTCTGTTTTATTCCCTGCCCGTGATATTTTTAGATAAAAGCGCAGTTCTAATGACTAAAGTGAGGATGTAATATTTTATGACAGTATCAATATGCCATCACCGCGGTGGGCTCGAGCCTCAAACAGTCTGCGTTGCTATTGGCATAGGCAGAGAGAAAAGAGGGGGGGGAAATGGGGCAGTAACCTCAATGAATCTCAGAACACGGAGAAGTCTTTGTATCAGGGCTTGACTGTGTTCATTTAGAAGTAGTTGTGGTTGAGACTCTCACCCTAAACCACAGAACCGTGACTTTGTTGCAATGTTGACTGTGAGGCAAAGGTCTTGGGGGCAATATTAGCTCTTGATATTATTTTTAATTAAAGCACCAATCCCTCAGCCAAGTTGTCCAAACAGTTCTAAATGGGCTCTGTAAATCAGACAAACATCCTCGATATTTGATGGGTTGAGAGTGCGCGCTGCAGCCTCCAGATGGTTTGTGTTTCTCAAGCGTTTCACGAGGGATGGTACAGGACAGCGATCTTCTGTTCAAGTGTGCCTCTTGACAGGGCGAGTTCCTCCAAATCACATGCTGTGTCGTTGGACTTCTGCCTAGGTCGCTCTCTTTCTTTCATTTTCTCTGCTGCCTCTCTTCGGGTTTATCTGGAGGTTATGTATGTGCATGTTTTTGTTGGTGTGTGTGTGTGTGTGTGTGTGTGTGTGTGTGTGTGTGTGTGTGTGTGTGTGTGTGTGTGTGTGTGTGTGTGTGTGTGTGTGTGTGTGTGTGTGGTTTTTCGCACCCAAGTGATGCTACATGGTGAAGTGGATACATTTGGGAATCTCCAACAAAAATCCAGGACAGCGAGCAGTGACAGTAATTTACATGTAATTTGCGTCACACTCCAAAGATTTTCTGAGCTCAAATTGTCTTTAATAACTGTAAATGTAGATACTTGGAAAAAGACACTGACGTTTCACCCCCACACTGAACTTTTGGGAGAAAAAAAAAAAAAAAACTGACAGTGCAGTTGGATGAGAGGAAAAAGCAGTCAGGGAATGGAGGGAGAGAACTCGATGCTAAGTCCAGCTTTCCCCGGTTGATAAGCATATGGCCTGGCGCCAGAACACCCCCCCCCCCCCCCCTAAAACACACACACACACACACACACACACACACACACACACACACACACACACCACACCCAGTTGTGAGCATGAACCCCCCCGCCCCCCCACCCTTGCCTTCCCTCCCTTTTTCTCCCACCATCGCACAAACACACATCACCACCACTCCAGTGGCGTCTCCAGCTCGCTATTCCTCTTCATTAGTGTCCCAGAGCAAGATGCTTGTCATGTAATTAGCAGAGGAGGTTTTTCTGAATGCCTGTGTAACACACACGCTCATTAGAGAAGTGAGAGAAGGCTGGGCAAGAGAGGAGAGGTGGAGAGGCAGGCCTGGGAGGCATGTAGAGGGAGAGCAATCAGTGAGACAGATGGGGAGAGGGGAAAGACTGAGAGACAGAAAGAGAACATGGGAGCGGGGAAAAAAGTGTTTAGTGCTGCAAGAAAAGTAGAAACTTGCATGTGGAGTGGTGAGATTTCTGACTTGAAGACATGCAAAGAAGGGGAGACGTAGTTGGTTTGGTCAGGCTTGGCCAAATTTTAATGACTTACCTCAGTGAACTGGTATTCTCATTAATAGTCCTACGTACTGCAAAAAGCACTGAAGCCTACACGTATTCAAGGTAACTCTGAAGCATTCAAATGTCTGTATAGAAAAAAAATGGGAAACACTACACTTGTGAAGGTGGCCTACCTTGAGACGCTCAGATATTTGGATGAGTTAGCTACCCAGATGTGATTGTTACAGTTACAGTAACTAGGAAGTGCATTACGTCAATGGGAAAGACCAAACAAAGATAGTCCTGCAGGGAAGTGTGAGCCTGCCAATTTCCATGCGTACGTGTGTCACTGCTATTACTACCGAGAACAGAGAAGGATCACACAAATATATTTAGAACAGGCAGGTGGACTGTTGCAGGCACAAAGTAGTGAATGGCCATGTGAATGGTACCATGTGGTGTCCAAATGTGTCTTCATTCTTTATTCACAGAACTAACCCATCAATTCACCCTCTCCACCTTTTATCAAACTGAATCTATCTATATGTAAGTAAAGAGTCTGCCTGGATGTTTTTTTCGGTCACTTTCCACGAGACAGGAGCATCATTAGCTCAACCACCTCACCGTCGTGTTCACACCGATAAAAACATCAGTGCCACTGGTGATGCTGTCGGCTTCACTCAGTTCACTCAGCCCGTGATGAGGTGTGGCTCAGGCTGCAGAGGAGGGCTTATCAGGGTGATGAGAGGGAAGAAGGAGCTGCTTGTCAGTGGCTGCTTTTCAATGGACTCTGTGTTGTGTCTTCCATCTACTCTCCTTCCCTCTGTGACACACTTCACCTTCATTCCCAAGCCAACAGATTATTATCAAAAAGTATTTGAAAAGACACGTGTGCATTTTTTGGGGGGAATAAGTTTGAAGTCTGCTGGTTTGAACAACTTGGAGACATTTGGAGGAATCTTCTTGCAAACACTATTAGCAGCTGTGTCCTTTACACAAATGTTATACCGTTACACCTTCTTGGGGAGGATGTTGTGACATAGTGTAAACCAGTAGTTCATACCCAGACCCCTCTCTCAAATGGCCAATGTATTACAGTAAATTCCAAATGTAGGTGTACACGCACGCACACACACACACACACACACACACACACACACACACACACACACACACACACACACACACACACACACACACACACACACACACACACACACACACACACACACACGTACCTGAAGTTGGGGACCAAAAATATAAACTGTACACATTTCTTTAATTAATCCTCAATTCATCACATTTTTCAGCAAGTTTACACAATCGATTAAACATGCAATGAAGTGTGGTCTGTCGGAACCTACTGTGGTTAAAAATATAACTGAGCAATATAAAAGTGGGCAGAAGCACAAAACTATACAGTACATGTGTTTCCCATCTCTCATGTCTCCGCTGAACAAAACCAAACACAGATTCGAGAGATTGTTTAACTTGCCAGTATTGCTGGAGTCTGGTCAAGATCACTCACTTAATGTTACAAATACAGATTACATATACAACCAAGAGGCACTTTATGTTTGTGGGTATTTGAGGTGTATGGTGTATGTATGGTGTCTACATGAATTTCTTTATTTCTGTATTTTTTTTAAAGGTGGCAACAATAATAATTATAAAAAGTATTAATATTAATATTATTGTTTTTATACTACTACTACTACTACTACTACTACTACTACTACAACTACTACTACTACTACTACTACTAATAATAATAATAATAATAATAACAACAATAATAATTCTTATTGTATTATTTGATCATAGATGTTGTGTGAATGATTTTATTCATTTCAACTTGCAGAACTGCAGAAAGCAGTTGAATTAAATTCAGATCACCAAATGAGTATTTGGAGAACCAGAATGGGTTGACAGAAGGAAAATGATGACAGACTTTTTTTTGGGGGGGGGGGGTTTTCTCTCTTCCACTTTCACTCTCTGTCTCCCTTTTGCAGCTCGTCTCTCTTCACAGTGCTGTCTGGTCGGTTACATCTTCTTTGTTTCTTTCAAGCTTCTCACACATCGTCTCAAGCTCTGAGTCCAACTCCCCACGGCTGGCCACCACCACCACCACCACCCCACTCACCCACCCACACCTCACTCAACCTCGCTCCCACTCCCAGCGCTTAGTGTGCAGAAAAGAGGGTTATTTTTAGAGCCCCGTTGATGGTTTAAGGATGTTAAATCCACATTGTGAGCTGGATTTTCAGTGAGGAAACAGACTGTTTCTCGTTTTGCCCCTCACTTCCATTCATTTCCTATTCTGTATCCTCTCATCCCTTCTGAGAAACCCCTTCTCTTTACGCGGCAGCCCTTTACACTTTCTCTTCCCTCCCACCAGCCTGCCCCACTCTCTTAAAACAAACTGATTGTCAACACAACGCTACCACCATGCTCTCACCTCCCTCCTCACACCTACACAGTTCTCTCGCTTTCTCATTCTCGTCTTTGGTTGTGCTCTTCCTAGCAGTGAGCTTTTTTTTTTTTTTTTTTTTTGCTGTTTTTGGTTCTTCTTCCTCTTCATGAAATCTGGGCCTGTCATCTCTAAAACTGTTCAGCCGCTCTGCACCCTGTGGTCAAATGGAAAAGGCTTTTAGTATGAATTGTTGAACTCTGTGTTCTCCTATGTACTGACTTTGTCAAGTTGAAGAGTGTAACTCAAACTATAAACCAGATTCAGGAATCCACCTCAGCTGACCACATATGAAAGTTTGGGAAACAATTAGTTTGTTTATCTTCAGTAGCTGATGTGAAGTGTGAAAGTTAACTTAACACAAACACAAATTGTATGCATGTTTTCATCACTGCTAAACTCAAAGGTTTGTGATTTGTAAAGATTTTTCAAGCATGATCTGACTCCTTCAAGCGCCTCCTCACAATCTTTTCGCAGCTCAACTGTGCCCTCTATCACTAGAACTCTGAAATGCAGATGCAGTTTGTAGTCTGATTCAGATTTCTTCTTCAAGCTGTGGCAGAAATAAACTGCATATCTGTGTGATTTTTAGAATGATTCTAAAATATGGAACTTTTTCGAAATTCTTACACCAAAAAAACTAATTCAAGTTGCAACTTGTTATTTAGCTTGAGCTGGCATTACCTTCGGTCTGAATGCCACCAGACAGCTGGCATGGCCACCTACTGGCTCCTGTGTGTTCTACCAGCCTTCTTGAATAGCCTGGGCCATGTGTTAACGCTTTACTCCCCTGATACCCATGATGACTGCGTGGCTCTGTCTCTTTAAGACCCAACCTGGAATGCTGTGGTTTGCCTAGGCGTTTGGGGTAGTGCCCTCACCCACACATAAACACAACCCTAAAAGTGACTCATTCTCACTCCCTGTGCTCTTTCATTCTTTCACGCTCTTCTACACCATGTGTTGGGATGTTTTTCTCTGTTGTTTTGTGGCCCATGCTTTTGTTTTCCTTACTCACTGGATTTAAACGGCCTCCTGTCCTCATCTGGCTCTGGCACAGTGTCAAACACACAGCAGGAGCATGAGTCCTGTCTGCCATGTTGGTTTGTGCCGCAGGTGGAAAGGGTATGAGCTGTTATTATAATTGGCCTGGAGGCCTTCATTGGTCTTTTTGTGACATGTTTAAAACAATGCAGGATAGGAAGTGACCATCTTGAGTTGAAGGTGTCACAAACTTGAGGCTGCATCTGTGTTCAGTCTGTTCACTGGGTGTCTGGTTCATGTTCAAAGCAAAGGAATCATCCTATGTTTAGTAACAAATCACCTTTGCATATTTATTGAAATAGTAATTCACTTCACTGCCCAAAGCACTCATGACCAACAAAAAGGGACACAAACATTTCAATGGGCCACCTCAAGCTTGAGCCAGAGAGCCCTCAAGTGGTGAGATGTGGCACTGCTCTTCACTATGAATAGGATCAATAGGCAGGCTCCCTTTATTAGATCCAGATTTGACCGTCTGAAGGCACAGATGAATGATTTTGTAGTCTGGTGAGCAGCCCACATCGAGTTCAGCCTGTCAGACATGTCTGGGGGGGACGTGGGGGAGGAGAGAGAGAGAGAGAGAGAGAGAGAGAGAGAGAGAGAGGAGAGAGAGAGAGAGAGAGAGAGAGAGAGAGAGAGAGAGAGAGAGAGAGAGACACTCGGGGCCTCAAAGTAAAAAGCCTTGAGAATGCGGGACAGGGGTAAACCCTAAACCTGAGAGCTCAGCTCAGGCTAGCAGTCTTCCAGGGAACAACACTTTTCTTATTGAGCCAGCAGGCCAGACCCAAATGAGAGGTGACAGCATATTCATTTCACTCTGTGTTTTTCTTTAAGGGCTTTTTAAAATGCTGTTGAATGATGAGCGGTCAGTGGATTTATAGTTCATGGGATGATTTAGGCCGTCTAAATGGCGCTGCTTTCCCCCTGCTCCTGCTCGCCTTGCTTTTTTTTTTTTTCCACAGGAGCACTCACTTTTAAGGGCTTTATTTCAGCCTCCTGTTGTTCATGTAGCACTGACTACCTCTTGGCAAAAAGAGACTGGTTGAAAAATGTAAAGGGAGTACCTTGGTTTCCCATGCCCAGTCTGGACTGAAGGCAGGGCGTGCCCACATGCTTATAGCTGAGCTGACATCAGGAAGGTGGTCTGGATGATCTATGTATACATACCAAAAGAGATCGGCATTAATTTGTGGAGTTAGGGTTCAGCTTTGAAAAGGAATTGAATTCAACCAGGGTTATATAAATCACGACACTACAAAATAGAGAAAAATAACACAGAAGGTAACTGAAGCATATTGTATGTATTGACAACACTTTGTCTCAACACCACATGTCCTTGCCTATACCCCCCCCCCAAAAAAAAGGTAAAAATACCAGATGAGGTCATGCAGTGGACATATCAGGGCATGCTCTGGACCTGATGAGTGGCAACACATTGAGAGGCATTGGGAGGTCGTTAATTTATAGGGATGCTATTACCTTCATAAATGTTGCCTCATAAAAGGACTGCCTTGCTTTAATTTAATACTTCCTCTCGGTAATTATCACTGCACACACACACACACACACACACACACACACACACGCACACACACACACACACACACACCACACACACACACACACACACACACACACACACCAGTGAGCTGCTGTCTGCCCCCTGCTTTGTGTAAAACTTTTTGAATCGACAGCATTAACTTTGATATGGTTCTTTGAATTAGGCCATTTTACATCCTTGTGGATTTAATCCTCTCGCCTTGCAAACACTTTAAAACGTGTTCCTGGCAATCAAAAAGGCTTTACTTTGACATTTCTGCAATATGTTATGAGCCAAGTGTTCACAGGGACTACAGAGGTTTCGAAACTTCCTGCGAGAACCACCGACATTACATTCCCCAAATCAGCCTCTCTTAAATCATTCAAACTGTAATCCAGTACTCAAAAATGATACAGCTTGCAAGGTGAGATGACTCCCACCCGTTTGAACACGAGCCCATTGCTTATACTCCAGCCTTAAGTCTGGCCATAACTGCCTGGAAGCGTGCGTGAAAAGATTTGATATTCTGCCCTGCCTTCCCTGGTGCCATGCTGCCATTTTCTGCCTCCCTGAGGAGTAAAAATTGGGGGAGTTGAGAATGGGACCAATCTCCATCTCCAGATCATCTCTCAGTAGCCCCTTCAACTAAATAAATAACTCATTACAGTTCAGAGTAGGGAGCTTCATTTACTCCAAGCGATGTAATCACTGATGTCTGTAGGTTGCACACATCATCTCAAATACAAGCGCTTTTCATTTGGTCCAGTCCCTGGAGAGTGCACTCTGAAATGTTAACATACCAGTGAAGAGAGACTGGCAGTTGAACTGTATGTGGTCAAGTACTGATGGCAGATTGTTTGGCACGACTGCAGAGAGGGATTACATCTGCTTGTTGAAGCACACGGGGAGGATTCTGCCATTTGAAAGCATGGATGTTCAACAATCCTGAAAGAACATCAAGGCATACAACAACTATCAGGAAGTTTGTGTGAGTCACTGATGAATCAGACAGGGAAGCTGAGGCTTCTGCAGGTATATATAATGTCCTGTAATAACACAAGGGAGGGCGTTACCACACAGAGGCAAACAATCGGCAATCAAAAGATTTCCAAACATCCATCTTTCAAACATGGAGTCTACGATCCATATCTGCGGGGCTAAAGTCAGTCCCAGCTAACCTAGTCATGCATGGGGAGAACATGCAAACTTTATGCTTAAAAGTTCCCAACCAGACTCAAACTTAGAATATTTCCACTCTGGGATGAGATGGCTAACACTTTCTAAAAGTGTCGATAATCACATCAGGTCCATTTATCCATCCCTAATCACAAGTCTCGCACTATTTGAAGAGCCAACATGTTTTCCACAGATAGTAGTCTAATGTATAAGCACTATAAAGGCAGTTCAACCTGTCTCGTTGTTTGTACAACCTTTGCTTTATATGGATAATAAAACTTTTGGTTTCATGTCTCATGTTTCTCATCAGAAGTTGCTCTCAGTTAAATCTGGACCTGTTTGTGGTCCTCTCAGAAAGTTGTATGTATTCATAATAATAATAGATCAAATAAATAAACCCCCACTCTTTTTTTGTGAGGATTTAGTAGTTTCTGTTCAAATGTGTTAAAGAACTCCTTATACTGTATCCTGAGGAAGGCAACACAGCAGGCGCATGAATGCCACTTTTCAGCCAAACGGATGTTGGGATTTCCGTCCATTGTTTCGTGCTGGGAACACCATTATCAATGTTGTTGTTCTTAATCATTGCATTAGGAAACGTTGCAACAAACAGAAGGTCTAGCCGGTGATGAAAGAGGATCTTTTAACCAGATGAACCCCAAAACAAAACAAAAAAACGAAAGAATTTTTTTTTTTTTTTACTTTACGTCATTTTTGAATTGTATATATATTTTTAACGATTTTTTGTGAATCGAAAAACAACGTTTAACTGGCTGGAGGTAAACTTATTGATGCGCATCAATGGAAATATTTCCAAATGCATATTACATCCAATTAAGCCTTTTTTTTTTAATGCAACACGTTGCATACCACGTATGCTTCACGTTGGTTGCTCTGCTTGAAATAGCGACCTTGATGAGGTTATAAAATGCCACGGTTGGGCGACTTTTCCTCACCGTGAATTGCCCCCACATCCTTTGGTAGTGGTGCAAAGGGGGGGCTCTCCGTCGAAGATGAGGGCAGCAATGTAAAGGAAATGAAGTTAGTGAAGTGATCGGGGTCAAGTGAGCCGGAAAAGACAAACCACGCTGCAGAGGAACGGTTGTATTCCTGCGGGAGTTTCTATCTGCACAGACACTGACAATAACAGGGACCAGTGGGGGTTTATTGATCAGTAAAGTGGGTGTGTATTTAGGGAGAGAACAGGTGTGTCAAACTCGACTCAGAAAAATAATAATAGGGTTTGTCCATAACAGCGATCTTTCAATAATTTTTAATTCTAGCGTTGTACAAAATAAGACGAACCACTCTAGTTTATTTACTTGTGGATTTAACGTAATCGGCGTGCAGCTTACGTTTTTAAATAAGCGAAAACTAACGTCTAAAAAAAAAAACATCGTAAATATATGTATACAAGTTGATGCTTTTGTATGTCTAAGGGGTTTAAAAATCTTATTTGTTTAATTATTTTAAAGAGCGCACTTGGACACATCACAACTGCATCACTCCGCCTCAGTGTGTGTCAAACGTGCAATGACGCCAATACTAAAATTAGCACGACACCAGCGATGTCTATTTATTTACACATATATGTCGCTAGTTGATTAAGGTGTACCTTAAAGGGAAAAGAAATATGAAGAAAGATTTTATTTATCTATTTGTGTTGGTGGAAACATGCTCTTTTCGAGTTGTTGTTTTTTTTTTTTGCTCAAATGAGTATCGGATTGAATATCAGTCGGTATTCTTACATTTTGGAACGCTTATAGAGGACAACAGTAAGTCGATTGTGAAGAAAGCGTTTGAGGTTTGTGGTTGTTTTGAGGCGTTCTGTTTACACTTAAGTTACTCCACCTGCAGCGCGCGTCTGGTTCAGACATGCGTAAAGGTCTTTTTTTTATTTTCGTGCGCAAATTTCTCTCGACTGTTTTTAATCTGCACTTTTCTTTATAAATTGAGAAGAAATGTGAATGTGTGCGCTCTGTTCTCCCCTCATTTCACGGTTCAGTGGCCTCACTGCAGGAGAGGGGAGGTTTTCTCTCTCCGCTCATTGGTCGCGGCTCTCCCATCACAGCAACATTTCCATTCATACACCCGGCGCTCCTTTTCGCCCCTTTCCAAATAACTCACTGTCATCTGCATCATCATTGGGAAAACGGCTATTTCCCCCCCACTATACGGACAGGAGCGATTGTTCTTGAAAAGTAATTGATAAGGAGGAGTGATCGGCCCGAATCGAAAAGCAGATCAATCGAGCTGTAACGACAGGTGAGTGGAGGAGAAACGAGAAACTATAGCGCCGATTGTGTTTCACAAACTCAACCTGCACGCATCTGCTCGGTGTGTCACATTATTATCGATACTTTGACACGGTGCAAAAAAAAAAAAATAGAGAGAGATCGATCAAAAGCGGAATGTTTCGACTGACTGAATCGTTGTGTCATGCAAAATGAAAACCTTGTAAATCGAAGATTTGTAATCGAAAGTTTTTAACATCGGGAAAAATAGTATTAACAAGATAGATCGAGTATCAATAGATATAGATTAACAAAAAAACAAAACAAAAAACGAAGGGTGTATAAGCAGAAAATCAGTTGACTTTCCTTTATGATGGATAACAGCGAGGTAAGATGCTTAAAATGTAACACTAGAGGGGTCCCGGCCCACGGGGCTGTCTCGGAGGAAGGTTCACGCCGTTATTCACCAGTCCTCCTCCGCCTAATTGGCTGCAGATGCGGGATCCTATGCTCTTTTTACCGCGTAGAAATTGGATGCATTTGGGGAACTTTATGAGGCGAGCACTGCGTTTTGCCTGCAGGAGCCGAGAAGACAAAAAAAAAAAAAAAAACAGTGGTTCCCACAAATACTTTCACCGTGCCACGTTCATAATCCCTCTACGATACGGGGCAGGTTTTCAATGCAACTTAAAGAATTGTGGAGCCATTAAAATCCAACAAGAAAGTTTTATTTTTCAAGGTTTGCACGATCCACCAGAATGGCACAAATAAAATGATTGAATTTGATTGAAATTGACAGCCAGCAAGCCACTGGGCAGGACAGAGATATCCCAGAGGCCTTGTTGGAATATGCTCAACTTTTAATGGTGCCTCCTGGATTTTCCAAAATAGAGGTTCATATACTTGATCACGCAGTCTATATAACAGCCATTTGTGATGTCCTGTGCCACTGCCTTCCTAATAATTAGAGAGAGGGAAGGGCTAAAAACACCGTCCTCTAAGTGCCCTTTCACCCTGGACTTTGTAAGCTGCACTTATTAAAGCGAAAAGTGTTTCAATATGTGGTAAGCTTTAGGGGAAAACGTGATGGGGGTTGGGATGGGGCCCTCTCCTTTTCTTGTTCTTTTTTTTCTTCTTCTTCTTCTATTTGCTGCCCAGCTTCTATTGGGCGACTTGGAGTAATTCATCCATGTTAGCAGTAGGTCAGTGGTGTAATTTCCATCTATTGGTGTTGTTAAATATAGGATAGAGGCAATTAAAACCCACCCGGATCTAATACCGCTGACCACCGCTGAAAAATGAGTGTTTTATGAATGAACCTACAGGGAGAAGGGTGAGGAGAGGAGGGGGGGTTATTTAGCTTTTAGTGGAAGTGGTCACACTGTGTGCCCAAAGAGTTCGTGACAAGTGTAACTGACAAAAACGTATACACAAAATAAAAGTGAATAAATACATAAAGAAATGTGATCCTTTTCTTTCTTTCTTTCTTTTTTTTCCGATTTAGAGCCCACTGGACACCCAGCACCCTTGGGCCTGTCTTTCAAAAATGTTTCAGACTGTTCCTGACACGTCGTCTTACGTCAAGGTAAGACACCACCATCCCTCCCATCAGGTAATGTTGGAGTGACAAGCTGGGATCCTTTTAATTTAAGTCTTATTTCCAGCAAGAAAGAAACGAAAAAAGTCTCACTCACTGTTACAAGAATGATTAAACTCGTATTTTCCCTATATTTGCATTATGGGTCACGTTAGTTAACTGATGGCTATGCACTTCCTATTCATTTTATGAAGTAGAAAAATGTACATATGTATACAATAATACAATAATAATAACACAATAAAATACATATTTGTGCAATAAAATATACATTAGCCTATCACCTGCTGCTTTACATACCTACATGTTTACAATGTTGAACTGTTGCTCTGGTGTGGTCTGCAGTGGGTACCAAGATCGATTTCACTTTTTTTTGTTTTGTTTTAAATGCTAAAAGGAGGTACTTATGACCCATTATCATGTTTGACGTCACTGGATTACCTGCAGTATTCGCTCTCTCTCTCTCTCTCTCTCTCTCTCTCTCGCTCTCTCTCTCTCTCTCTCTCTCTCTCTCTCTGTCTCACTCTCTCTCTTGATCCAGAGAATGTAAATAAAGCAAACAGTGAAACAGTGCACATCTGGTTTTCACATAAACGTGTCACACATGGCGCAGCATGAATATCTGTAACAACTACTGCGCATATATATATATATATATATATATATATATATATATATATATATATATATATATATATATATATATATATGCGCATATATATATATATATATATATATGCGCAGTAGTTGTTACAGGTATTCATAACGTTTTGTCGTGGGTTGACTGCTCGGATTGTGCCTCATTAAAATACTCCATTGTGCAGCAGAGGAGAGCTATGGCAATATCTTCATAATCAAGGTATTTTTCCAAGGGCGACTTGTTAATGTTTTGAAGACTTATTCCCCCTTTGAATAAGGGCTCTTTTCATCCTGCAGAGACTCTGCGTTTCAGGGTTCAGAACAATTCTTGATTTGTTGGGGGAGACTTGAATAGCAAGGAATGTTTGAGGAGAAAATAAGAGTTGAAACGAGTCTTTCTGTTTAAAAAAAACAGAAAAAGAGGAGAGGTTAGCGCCGGAGTAAAACGTGTTTTTTTTCTTCTTAATAATGAGCCTCATTTTTACAGTGACTGTGTCTCAGTCTTCATGATTCATAGTAAAAAAAAAAAAAAGAATTATGTTGTGTTTGATCTCATTTGACTGCATCTTTTCCTTTTCTTTCTTTTCTTTTCTATTTTTTTTTTTAAATTGTGGATTCATGCTCTGCGTGTGTTTTTGCGTGCCAGTCGCTGGCTGGCTCGATGGCATCCAGGGAGATGTTGGTCAGAATGTGGCACGCCTCGATACAAGATTTAAAAGAAATATTCCCCATTCAAGCGAATCCGCGTCCCAGCATTTGGTTTTGTTTGGTTAAGGCCAGGCGAGACTGGAACTCTCCAATAAAAATAAATCTCAAATTAATTATGGCCTGGAGCGAGGGGCCAGACAGTTCGTGCTTATGCGCGCTTGCAGACTCCACTTCTTTGCCCTCAGTATTTTGACTCGGGCTGTCTTTTAGCCCGAGAGAAGGAATGATCCGAATACATGTCTGCAGTCTAATAAACATCAACCTCGGGCTCACATGGACTGGGACTGTTTCATCAGAGGAATAACACTGCAGTTGCTCACAACAAGCAAGATGTAATTTCCCAATTTAGAAATAACCAAATGAGGATATTTTTTTTTAATGCGTGTCAATAAGACAGGAGTGACCAGCTTTTGTTGAAAAATGTCAAACACCATCGAAGTACAAGATACACTCTAAAAATCTAGTCTGTTATAAAGCATGAAACAATATAATCGAAACATTTTCATTTAAGAAATATATAATATTGAGTTTTCTTTACATGCACCAAATGATCTCATTTATACTCTTCAGCAAATAAATCCCATTGGGACTGATCTGATCGTCTAAATCAAATTGTCTAGCAGATCTTTATATCGGCAGAAGAAGAAACGATGGGCTGAACAGTTGAAAAGCTGCATAAATGCACCATAGTGTACGCCCACCTCTGGCTTGTTGCCCCAGCGGAGAGACAGAGGAGCTACTGGCTCGTGGTGTAAGAAGAAATGTCTGGCTGTCTCGTTCCAGCGTCAAGCCAGATGTTCTGTGGCTCACTGTGTAAACCAACTTGCATCTGTTTACTGGCCTTCCAAAATGTTTGTTACCACTGTATTCATTATGATCTTTGTGGATCCTGCCCCCTCAGTCGCTCTGATAAGCTCCAGTGTTGGAAAAGCAGGTACTCTTTTAAAGGGAAATCCGGTTGAATGGCAAGGCGCTCGTTTTTTGTTTGTTTGTTTGTTTGTTGGGGTGGGGGTGAGGGGGGGGGGGGGGGGGGAGGGTGTTAAGTAAGTATAATTAAAACAGCTTTGTTTTGGTTTTTTTTTGTTGTTGTTGTTTTCTCCACAAATCAAACTAACGTCCAATGTGCATTTTGGAAACGGCTCAGAAATCTCAACAACCTCAAGGTTGAGCTTGAAGTCTAAAACGATGCATCACCAACCCAAAATCCCATTATAAGCCCTTTTTTTTTTTTAATCTCTTCTTTTAATACCAAACCCCCCTCTAATAAAATGATACAGAAACCCCAGACGCTGGAATGTAAAGAAAAACAAAAAAAGAAACCAAGGCAGCCACTGAAGAGTTAAACAAGGTGTCTCCCTTAATTACACGAGCCTGAACTGGCCTCAGGCAGGAGAAGCCTTGACCCTTAGCAGGATCCAGATGTGGTGGTCCCAAGGGTGGGGGCCCACGGCCCCAGCAGACCCCCAAGTTGAGAGCAGACAGGCTGGCCCTGCTGTCAAGACGCTGCGGCGACGCAGGCTCTGTTTGGCCACTTTTGAGGCCGCTCCCCAAGGCAGACGCACCAACACTGCAAAAATATATATATATATCATCGAAAAGTGTCAACCACCAGGTCTCTTGACACAGCGAAGTTTATTTTGTAAATTATAAATCAAAACGGTTGCAGTTGCATGGAATAGTCAATTCTGAGGAATCTAGACGTTTTGACGCCTCCAAAGTGTAATTTACCTACTTGTGGTCAATTTATTCCACTTGTCTACAAAAAGGCGAAATGTAGTAATGGAATTGTTAGTTGTTTTTGCAGTGTGATCAGTCTGGTGACGTTCAGACCTGGCTCCACGTCCAGCATCTGCACTCAAATTGTTCCTGAATTGATGAGGGCAATTTCATCGAGTAGACTGAGCGGGGGAAAAAAAGTAGTCTACCTATGTGGGGGTGGGGTTTATATGGAAGGTTTTAGGTTTTTTTTCTTCCTCCATGCCCATGTCTGTAGTTAGTACAGAGAGAAGTCAGCCACTGGCAATGGAAGACAAAAATAAGGAAGATGAAAACAAATAACAATAGCAACACGTGTGCGCATCGGTTGATGCAGGCTTTCTTTTCCTCTATTCAGTCCTGCGTGGAGAGGCATGATGCACACGTGTAGCGCAGACATTCAGATTATAGTGCGGTTAAGAGCTGAATGCTTGGGTTTTTATTAATGGTGTCTCAGGGAAACTTCACAGAGGCTTCATTGCAAGCTGTAATAAAAAAAAAAGAGACTGGGTTGCAAAAACCATAGGTGTTCAAATGTCTCCCCTGTTTTGATTTAAAGCTCCATCCACAGACACATCTGTCGGCATACAAAGACAAAGTTTATTTAACGTATCACTTTCACCATGAAATATAGAACAAAACTGTGGATAGTCTGATTTACAGAGGGATGGAGGGCATGGCCAGATGAAAGTCTGAAAGTGTAGGCGTGAACTCAAAAAGCGCTCTAAAACATGCCATCACACAAAGTTAAGACAGCAAACCTCATTCTAGAAAGCCGTCGCGTCAAATGTGTGCAGAAAATAATTCACAACTCGGGACAAAAAGTAAACCCCTCCACACCATCTGTGGCATTACTGGGAAAGCATAACACACACTATTCTAGAGCAAGGCTATACGCAGCAATGGCTGTGCACAACGCAGGCAGCCATCCTGTAAATATTTCCGAGCAGAAAAACATAACAGCGGAGCGAACACTCAATTGTTTTCCCTGCTTATCTCTCTGGGACAGTATCCTGCTTTTTTGAAGGCAGGGCTTTCGGTGACACACAGCTTCCTTCTCAACCTTCTCAACAGTGGTGACTTCACTTCCCAAATTTAGAGGAAAGAAAAAACTCCAATCCGGTAAAAGTGTCTCTTTCTCTCCGCCACATACCGGGGACTGGAATTAATTCAGGAGCGTGTCATGTTTGGGATATTGTCGGGGTCCGCTGAAAATTGCGCAAAATGGACGGAACTATTAAGGTAAGGGTGGAGAACGGGGTGTATGAGTTTGTGGGAGACTGCTTTTTCGGAGTTGCGCCTCCTTTTTTCAAGCAAAGGGCTGAAATGCCTGTCTGTGTCGGTCTGTGAGCTGGGACCTCCAATCTGGCGACGATGAGCGGCTTTTCTCTCTTGGTCTGAAAGCGGTAACCAGATTTACTTCTTTTCTTCTTGTTTTGAATGTATCCCTCTTCCTTTTTTCAAAAACGCTGACGGCTTGTGAGGATGAGTTATGGCGCGGACTTAAAGCGAAATCAGAGTCACGTTTTGGACTTTGTGGCCGAAGCGCACAATTACGCACGTCTGGAAAAGCATAGAAAGTGTTGTGGTTTCTTTTTTTTTCAAGAAAAATAACCTATGTAAAGTTAACTTCCCAAGAGCTTTGCGTCGTCAGTAACTTCGTTGATTTCGTTTTTATTATGGGCAGCGGAGGTTGAGCAATAGTAAAGTCTGGATGTACCGTTAGATCCGAGGTGTGGAGCTGCGCAACAGCGGTGTGGCACGTCGCCGGCTCGACTCGAAGTTCCTGTCGTGGGTCAGAAACGGCCATAATCTGTTTGTTTTTTTGGGGGTTTTTTCCACCAGAACTGTTCTTTCTTTTAGTGTTCCTGTTGACTGTCATAGCTCCCGTCTCTCCGTTGGAGGACGAAGGGTTTTGTCACAGAGCAGAGAAAGCTGTCATTTTTGGCAACTTGGTGCGGTAACTGCAGAGTTTGCAACACTTTAAGCCGCAGAGCTTCACAATGATTCCGTGGTTTGCTCCTTTCGTAGTTACACAACTATTTTGAAATGGTATGCTGGTAGTGGCGGAGTCTACATTAACATTGGCTACTGGCCCGCGACAGTCAAATTCCAGATGCATTATGGCTGCAGCCAGATGTTAAATGGCATGTCCCGCTTAGTTCTGTCCGCGACGAGTCCAGCCTGTGTCACAGTGTTAACAAGTGTTATGTCGGGAAGAATGCACAGGCATCTGTATTTGCTCTTATTGTTGTGGAAACGTGATATGACTTGTTCACTTGTGGAAATTTGAAGTAGCTGGTTTGTGGTGTCTGGGTGTGGTGTGAGATCTGGATGAGTGTCATCGTTGGCCAGACAAAATCTGTCAGGCTTCATATATCTTATATTCACCTAAATCCCGACGACTTTCGCCCGGAGTGCTATGATTGCGCTGATATGCACGTGCATGAGAGCACGATTGTGTCAACCTGTTCTTGTTTTCTTCTTACAAAGCAAGGAGCCGTGGCAAATTATTGTAATCATAATTGAATCCTTGAGTATAAATGACTGGCTGTTAACTGCATTCATGCTCGCAAAAAAGAAAGGAAGGACTCTCTAACCATGAGAGTTTCCTGCTCCACACAATCTTTTCCTGACAGGTTTCCTCTTCCTCCTTAAACAAAAGACAGGAATGCCCCCCTCTGGGTGGCTCCTGCGAGATGGCTGTGTGTGAACGCCAAACAGATACACGTGTAGTCTGGGATGCGGAGCGACTGCATATATCCAGTCTGCACCGGGCGCGTCGTGACGCATTTGGGGAGATAGACTTGGCTGATGTAAACAGAACAGAGGTTGCTCCCAGCAGGTGTCACACTCACACAATGCTTCTAATGGTGGCTACAGCGTCACGACTGAGCTATAATTTATTCACCGTTTTTATTTTCTTCTTCCTAATTTGCAGTGATGAAGTGAAACTGGAAAATATATTTTAAAGAATAAACTGTCTTTTTTTTCTTCTTCTAATTTTAGAAACTTCCTGAAGTATTTGTGGTCAGGATTTAACATATCTTCCTTCAAGAGAGGTTTATCTATAGTGTCTAAAAGGGTCCCACATATTATCTTTTGGTGTTTCGAGACAGACAGACAGAAAAGTGTGTGTAACCGTCTGAAACCCTCACTGGTATTAAATGTGTGTTCCTTGCAGATACTGGAAAGAAAACACAGCAAACTGGCACTGCTCAGTCATCGTTTCAGCTTCTCTGAGCATGGCGCGCTTCTATTTTTAAAAGAAACCACCACAATCTTGATAGGCCCGCACCACTTGCCAATCATTGCTCCAATTGCAGGGGCTGATATGTCATTGTAAATATAACGAGCAACAGTCACAATAGGTCGCAGAGCCTTTATCGGCCTAGAATGAGACATTCCCTCACTCTTTTTACACTTTATCATCCACAGACTCGCTGCTGTGCTCAGCTCTGATAGTGTGTCTTGCCATTGTACAGACTGTGATGGATCCACTGATGAAATCACTGGAAAATCTCATTCTGGCAGCTGGTTAAATGCTCTGGAGAGGTTCCACTTCTATATCCACCCCCAGAAACCTAAAGAGTATTTTTTTTTTCATGAAATCCCCAAAGTTTGTTTGCCATTTGTCATGTTCCATAGGATCAGCCATGTCTA
Organism: Blennius ocellaris; assembly: GCF_963422515.1. Classification (NCBI taxonomy): domain Eukaryota; kingdom Metazoa; phylum Chordata; class Actinopteri; order Blenniiformes; family Blenniidae; genus Blennius; species Blennius ocellaris. The sequence continues at coordinate 15,845,155 of NC_137651.1, forward strand.
ATCGCATAAAGAAATATGTATGACTCAGATTGACTTGATAATTCAGTTCAGCATATTGCTTAAATACAAACAGGTTTGTACTTGATTCACAGGTGTTCCCAGAAGATGATCAAAACATGTGAATAACTGCCACAAACACTTGTTATTTTATCACTTTTATTCTTATTTTAACCTACATTGTGTACACACAGTCAGGTGTCGGACGTTGAAACAGAAGACTATTAGATTAGATTAGATTAGATTAGATTAGATTAGATTCAACTTTATTGTCATTACAAATGCAACAAAATGCAGTTTAGCATCTAACCAGCAATAATATCGTCAGATCCGATCACTGGAGCGATCATTACAAATTGAGGTATTATACTACTAAGAACAAGCATCACACAATATATAGTTCAAGTGAAAGTAGCAATGTCACGTTATCTTAAAAGGTTTCCATCAAAGTGTTTCATGTTTCCAGTGATGTGCAGTAACGACTGAAATGATTTCATCCTGTGAGTTTAAGAACTCTCATTTTACTGAAACATGCTCGGTTTAGAGTTCTCAGATATGTACACTTTGAAATGCAGGGTATAAAGTGCCAATGTTTTGTTTATAATGTACATATGATAAAGTACAATGGGATTTGCAAAGTTTTGAGAAAATTGCAGCATAGACATTTCAGATTTTCTTTACTCTGTATTTATCATTTACTTTTACATCAAATGTTCAATTGTACCAGTGAGACATATCAGCTTGCTGTACCAAAGACATTTATCATTCAAAGTAGGGATAAGTGGAAACTTTCCACTCGCATGACATGTCTTATGTGAGATCCAGAGGATTTCACTTTCATAAAAGTAACATTTTAGAGAATGCAACGGCAACATGCTGGAAATATTGATCAATGAATATCAAGTGGAGTTTTTCCCCCGGAGGCAGATATGTGGCATGTTGGAATGAAATGATTCAGTCTTCAAGGATTAGACACGTCTCGGTCTAAGCTTTGCCATCAGATCCTATCAGATCCAGATGTGCATCAGATCCGAGCCCAGTCCTCAGAGGCACATGACTGTAATGATTTCACTTAATATTTTTGACATATTGGGGGGGTTTTTTTGTTTGTTTTTTGTTTTCTTTCTTTTTTTGCCTATTTTCTTGTGTTCACTGTGATGTATGGGACTGACTCACCAGTCAGTGTCAGGCAGTATAGTTCTGTCATCCTATAAAGGTTTGCGGCTGGCACACAGCTGAGTCGGTGCCGCTGCCCGATCTCTGTCAAACACTTCAGTGGTGACATCGTCATGTTCAGGTCCGACCCGTCAAATATATAATCCGTGCTTTACTTCCAAGACATTACACGGAGAGCGTGTTGAAGCCATGCAATATATTGTCCAGCCCAGAGTTTCTGCGTTTGTTTTCTTTAATAAACTTACATTGCTCCAGCTGAGCCGCTGCAGAGGGGTCAGAGTCGTCGTGACCCCTCCTGCTTCTGTTGAGTCTTCGGCTGTGGAGGGAAGCCCGACGCTCAGACAAGACAGACACACCAAGGCCTGACGGGGGATTTTGGGGTCCTTGGGAAATTATGATGATACTGATCATAAAGCAAATGATGGCAACTGGGGATTCAGAGATATTCAGATTAGAAGATTGTTAATATTCAGTCAACACATATTTCTTTTGGCACTTGTTGAACAGTGGGTGAATATTTATATTTGATGATCATGTAAATTAGCACGTCCTCAACTCAACGTCATACAGCTCTGTCTTACGAGGCAGTGGGCCTGTTTGAAGTTGTACTAACATCAACAGGAAGTTGCAGTTGCTACGTGGGCAGTATACACAAACGAGTGAGGATGCCAGACTGCGATATGACCTGTAACTGCACATAATTGCTGTAAACAAAAATACACAGCAGATCAGAAATTTGACAAGTTTTGGGTAGATGTCTAACAAGAAACGAGTCATAGTTACTCATGTTTGTGAGGGTTAAAAGATAAAATTTAACATTCTTTTGGTTCAATATAAGGCGACAGAGAGACAATGCTTAGCTTTAAGGAAGCAACCAAAGTGGGGTAATCCATGTTATAGCGCAAGATTAAAAAGAAAAAGAAAGCATTTTGACATCCCGTTAAACAAGGTGTGTGTTTATTGATATTGTTGTATTTACATATATATAATGGAAATTGGCTCAGGTTGTAGGAGAATGTATACCTGATTTGATTGGGATGTTTGGGAGCCAATCATGTTGTTTGTATGTTACAATATCTGAAGCCTACACTGCTGTTGGTGCAGAAAACACCAGCGAGGCGGCGTATCTCCCCCATTTGATTGGCCATAGAGTCAGGAATCATGTTGAGGGGAGGATGATTCAGCACACGTTACATTGTTCTGAAGAAAGAGAATAGAAGGAAATTGGTCGTCAAAATAAACCAATTGTCGACAATTATTTGTCACAGATAAATTAATAGGTACCCTAAAGACCCATGATGAAAAAAATATATACATTTTAGGTTTATTGGGCCTTATTGACTTTCAGACTAACTTTACAACTGAAAGCCCATATTATGACTTAAGTACTAGTAAAATATGTAAATTTAATTACATTTCTAAAAAAAAAAAAAAAAACCAAAGTATCCTTTTAAATGTATATTTACTCCAATGGTGGTGTGTAACATGCTATGTCCCATCTTCCTTCAGGAGGCGCTATCAGTGGTGAGTGAAGATCAGTCCCTATTTGAGCCTCCATACGCTGCTGCTGCCCCTCTCCCCAAGACAGACATGACTGCATCTGGCACACAGGACTATGGCCAAACCCACAAAATCAACCCCTTACCACCACAGCAGGAGTGGATCAACCAACCTGTGCGGGTCAATGTCAAGAGAGAATATGAGCACATGAACGGATCCAGGTAGGACTTAACAGGAACATTCTGCATGTGACACGCTTTAAGCCCCTGGATGAGTCTTTTGAAAATCAATCTGTCATTAGACAGACTGGAGAGTTTCTTCCGTTGTCATTTGTCATTCAACAAGTCATTTCTTCACCACAGCTAACCTTCACTTTTGCGTCTAATCTTTGATATGCTTGGCCCAGGCAAGTGGAGGCCCCGAGTGTCTCATGCCAAAGTCAATGGCTAGAAAGAAAAGCCAACAACACCCAATTTATCTTTTGATAATATTTTCAAAACTTGCACGTCTGTGTGATTGTGTAGCAGGGAGTCTCCGGTGGACTGCAGTGTGGGTAAATGTAATAAGCTGGTGGGGGGTAATGACACATCCCAGATGACCTATGGAAACTACATGGATGAGAAGAACGCTCCTCCACCCAACATGACAACCAATGAGCGGAGGGTCATTGTACCTGCAGGTAAAAGCAGTTTTGAAAACCAATATGACAAAACATGATTACTAATAAATCAGTCCGACTGTACAGTATGTGTTCTACTATGTTAGGTGATGCATTATAGACTCACTTCTCTGTTTTGGAATGATTTGCCAGTGTTGTAAATGCTTTATGAGTGTTATTTTTTTTTCTTAGCTGCTTCACTGGGTAAAGCATTGTTCAGCTATTTTACACCACCCATGGGGGTATGACTGAATTGATGCCGGCTGAGGCGTCTGTTAGCATGCCAGAGCACTTTATTTCATCACTTCTTTCACCAATTCAGTCTTTCAGTATGTGAAACAAGAGTGTTCAGGGTAACAAGTGCAGTTTTAGGGTTCAAGTTTTTTCATTAATGTGTAAGCTGATTATAGTGTTAGACATAAGCCTGAAAGCCAAAAATGACTGTATTTTCCCAAAAATGACCACATCTAATTCATTTAATTAAAACTGAGTGGAGCCTTGGTAAACTTTCCATTTCAAAGGCTGTGCTGCTAGTATGAGTCTTAAACTGAGGCAAAAGGCAACTCATCTATTAACCTGATAGGAGCTCCACGTGGATGCACCTCCTTAACCACATGTGGTGAGTTTGGGGTTAAGGTTTCCCAATTGGCTGTGCAGTGTTTTAGACTTTGGTTGAGCAGCATATTTGCATATACTGTGTTTATTTGTCTTAACCAAATAAAAATACAAGATTTTACTGAAGACAGTAATATACAATATACAGCAGTAAAACCATTAAAAAGCAAACATAAACTGTGTTGTTCACCAAATAAAAACAAAGATAGCCTAGACTTCCCAAGCAGCTTTCTCTCATCTGCTGAAAACAAAGCATTTTATACCACTGATAAACCTTCTGTCCTCTCTCCTGTTTTCCTGCAGACCCATCCCTGTGGTCACAGGACCATGTGCGCCAGTGGCTAGAATGGGCCATCAAGGAGTATGGTCTGCTTGAGATTGACACGGCACTGTTTCAAAACACAGACGGCAAATCGCTCTGCAAGATGAGCAAGGACGACTTCCTCCGACTGACCACCATGTACAACGCAGAAGTGCTTCTCTCTCATCTCAATTACCTCAGGGAAAGTAAGTACACATTCAGTAAAATAAGCATAGGGGGAAAAAAAGAGTGAGCCATGAAAAAGTGGTGTGTGTGTGTGTGTGTGTGTGTGTGTGTGTGTGTGTGTGTGTGTGTGTGTGTGTGTGTGTGTGTGTGTGTGTGTGTGTGTGTGTGTGTGTGTGTGTGTGTGTGTGTGTGTGTGTATCAATATTGGTAGAAAACAGAATAGAAAATATTTTTTCAACATATGGACATCTTTTATTTTGTGTGTTTTTTTGTTTTTTATAACAGTAGATAGACAGCAATATTCCTGCATGGAGCTCTTTCTGTTTTACATCCTGCTGTTGTGCCTGAGGTGAAGTCTGCACTCACATCTGTCCCAGCCAAAGTCTGAAAATCAAAATTGACTTTTAGTCAATGCACAAGCTTCTTTCCATATTACATATTTCTTTTACTTTTTTGGGAAGAAAGACTGAGACTGAAAAGGAGCTCCTGTAGCCAGACCAGGGATAACAACATGACACTTTCTTTTTGCCACCACACTATTTATATTACCAACAGTAAACAATGAAACTGCTTTTACTGGAAATTCATTTTCTTCAAAATGGGTACCCCCGTCTTAAGTGGGGCTGTGGAAACCAAGAGGGTTTCTTTTTCCTCTCAAGATAACCATCAACCACATCCCCCCACTACACTTTGCAGCGCCTTATTCCACATGGTCCACAGAAAGATGAAGCCCAGGTGCATTGCCTGGGGAATCACGCTAGGCCTGTATGTTCAGTTCAGCAAAGAAAGTTGATCTGCAATTTGCAACGGAGGCAACTAAATGTGAGCCTCCTACCTTTGAAGAGTGCCCCGGTGTAATCCTGCTTCATATGTTCGGCGGAGAACCTAAGCCTATTTTCTGAAGCAGTATGCAGATGATATTTTAATATAAGATGCAACATCTGGTACAGCGATGTCTGGGTCAGACACCAGGTTTGTCCTCTGTTTGCGATCAAAAATGTGGAATTCATGACGGATGCAATTGTTGCACAAACTGAGAAAAAAATTTTTTTTTCATCTTTGAAACATTTTCTGTACCTCAAAATGGTGGGAGATACTTCTGCGGTTGGGACAGAATACCGTGACTGCACGCTGGGTGGAGTGACTGATGGCTCAACTAAATTTAACATTACTTTAAAAAAAACAAAATGTGATGGGCCTCGATATGATGTAATGGGAACTGCATTTTGTGGGTGTCAACAGTTTTCTCTCTGCACTGTGCCTGAGCAGAGAGAGATGCTTGTCATGAACATAACAGCCTCATTGTGCAGTGCTGCAGCGGGTGGATCTGTCTGACCGCCACTGGGCACACTCCACAGAACAGTTTTCATTATGGCCGCTGGCTGTGGGACCACGGCTTAGGCATGCTGCATCGCGACTCTGCCCGTTGCTGCCCTTATTTTTTTTTTATAGACCTTGTGTGTTTTGGAGATGGAAGGGGTGTCTTGGGAATCCTCTCCATTCGCCAGCTGAAATTGCTTTGGATCTGTTCCCGACAATGGAAAAGACAAATGCTCTCATGCCTGGGCCGAGCGACCTGTGTCGGGGAAGCTGTCCGAGGCACAGGCAGTGCATATTGCTGGCACGGGAAGCTTGAGGGCAACGGGAACTGTGTTTGGAAATGAATGGCGAGAAGGGAGAGGAAGGTGGAGGGCTTTACGCCGACCGTGCAGGGCTGACGATTTGGAAAACTAAAAAGGTTTTTTTTTTATCTTCGTCCCCTACAGCACAAACAAACACAATCATAGATGAGGAGAAACCCCATCCAGAAACGAGACCGCTGGTTTCACTCATGAAAGCCGGAGCAGGGGCAAGCTTTCAAAATCTACAAAAATGAGAAATAGAAAAAAACAGAGGGAAATGGGAAAGACTGAGGAAAGCCCTGAAAGTACAAGTGATTGCAGGGCATGTGATGTATTCATCCATCCCTCGCTCACTATTCTTTTCAATATCACCCCCCTCAGAACAGTCCACGGGGGTGTTGCAATAATTTCATACACATCTGTGTGCACCATGTGTGTGTTTGGTTCTGTTTATTGAACCTCTGATTAACATTCCTCAAAGTCATTAGCCTTGTATGTACACTTGGCAAAGGGCAGGGACACACTTCCCCACCCTACAGCCATACCATACCATAACAAAACATTTCTGCCACGTCATGCGCAGAAGCATCATTCGGACACCCACGCTCCTGTGACTGCAGGCACAACCTGAAGATCTGCCTGGCAGCCCAGCTGTTCATGGTAAAAAGAGGTAGTTGCCCGCGCATTATTCCGGACTCATTGTTGGTCACTTGCACAGATTTTTATAAGTGATGGCCGCCCACACCCCAATGTGCTTTCAATTTAGGGTGCAATTTGAGAATTTGTTCAAATTAGTCTGTCAGGGAGGGACCGCGAACTGTTTGCTTTATCGCACCCATGTAGGTCGTTTTGATACCACATGTGCTGGAAACAGAGCAGGGAAACAAACCACAGACAGCGAGCCAGTGTACTTCTGACACAGAGATGCCAGAAGAGAAGGAGAGAAAGGGAGAAGGGAGAGAAGATGTCAGAACCAAAGGGAGGAAGTAAATGGGAACACGTAACAAAGCAGACAAACAATCTGCCGAACTAGGGGAGCCTTAGAGTAGATATTAATGGAAGAAATATATCTGACTGATTTTACAGTAGCTATTTAAGGAAAAGTGCAGACCAGTATGAGGAGGCGAAACAGTTACAAAGGCGAGTGTGAAATTGGGTAAAAAAAAGAGGGAAAAAGTTCCAAACTGAACCTTCTTTTTAGAAGCATGTGGAAATGGTCCGAGATGGTAATGATTGAGTGCCATTGGAGACTAGCAATGGTTCTGTTTCCCAGCTGTCGCCAACGCTTGAGAGTCTGGATGGATTTACAGTGAGGGAGTCAAGATTGTAGAGCGAGGGAGAAAGTCACAGAAAGAGAGAAGGAAAGTGATAAGTCTGGGCTTCTGCACTGCTGCTGCTTGCCCAAGAGTGGGGGACATTCTCGAGCCCTCAATAGTTTATACAGACCATAAACATCTGGGCTCGCAGGCTGAGTAGGGAAAAAGGAGGTCTGGAGCTCTTTCTCTTGCTGCCTCATTCTCTCTCGCTCACTCTCTCTCTCTCTCTCTCTCGTTCCCCCCTCACAACATTTTTATTGAGCTCTCTGTGCATTAGTTCTTTCTATTGGCAGATTATCACTAGTGCACAGGGGCTCAACAGCCTGGCTCTGCGCCCTTTACTCCTTGCTGTCTGCCATTAGAAAGCAGTCTGCGGCTGCTCTCATGACTGCCAGGGTTCAGACACTGTGCTGGACAAGAATTTATGTACATATCATATTAGCATAAGTGGATGTGGATAATAAGCAGTTACCGTTCCTGTAAACACGGAGATGAGCTCAGCTGTAATTTAAGCTGGATGGATAATGTTACATAATCATTGAACTCACAAACCAGTAGCCAGTTGAGAAGGCTTAGGTTGGAGAATTCTGTACACTGAAGCTATAATGGCCACTTTAGCAGTCTGAAGGCTCTTTACATGATCAGTCGCAATCATACATTCACACACACAATCATTCTCACACACACCAACGATGACGGCTGCCCTGTAAGGTGCTCGTATACCATAGTGGGCAAATTGGGGATTAGTGTCTTGCAGAATTCCACACATGGTCACGGCAAGGTGGTGAACTGAACCGCTAACCTTGGGATTGGAAAGACTAGCTTGTCTACAAAGGAAGCCACATTGGGTAAAGTTAGGGAGAGCCTGTGGTTTTCCCAATTGAATATTTGGCTTGGTGAATGACTGTTTCTGAAACACTCTCAGACACCTTTCCCATCAAATACTAAGAACTTACTTAATTTTCCAGAAAAGATTATTTGAAATTCAAACACACTCCATGTTATGCACATTACAAGGTAACGCCACACTGTCTGTCCAGGGGATTGCGTAGGATGTATTAAAGATACATCACACTTGATACTTCACACTGAAGCAGTGGTTCTCAACCTTTTTCACACGAGTTCCCAGAGATTGCTTCGAACAAAAGTTCCAGACCCCCATCACCAAAGGCAATTGGTGACAGCCCCGACCCCAAGCCTTCACCAAGCAGCCCCCTTCAAAATAAAAGCAGTTTGTAGACTCATTCTGCTCTAGACTTAAGAAAGTTTGCATGGTTTTCTTTTACATATGGAAAGTAATTCTAACAATCCAGGGCGGGCAATGCCCACCATCCAGTCACCCTGTATTGTCTGGTGCCACGAAGGGTTCCCCGGCCCCAGGTGTAGAGTCACTATTTTAAAACATATATTTGTTTTTCAAGATCAAGGTCGAAGTGGAAGCTTGGCATGACATTTCTATGTGATCTTCAGGCACTCACTCAAACTTGCTGTCTACCACAGTCCTAAAAATGTTTTGCTAACATTGCATTCAGTCATTTCTTTGGTGACGTCCACCTTCAGAACAAGAAATCAACGTCTTACTTTCATATCAGACAAATTGAAAAGAATTCAAAAGGAATTCACGTATTTTTTATATGTAAAGAAAACCGAAGGTAAACAGTAGAAAAAGTGTCATTCGTCACAACTCCCAATTTATAGATTTGAGTTTGGCACCATCACATGACTCAGGATTACAGTAGCAAGTGAAATGACAGATTACATATCTGTATTCACTTGGCTAACATCAGTTACTGTTTTACTTCATTATTGGGCCAATAGATTCACTCACTTTTTGATCCAGTCTGGATTATTTTAGCTCAAACCATGGGCAGAAGGTGTGGGAAAGGACTGAGCCAAACAAAGGCATAAATTGAGCATTTATGTGCTTATGTGGATAAAAAGTGCCACTTTTGTAACATAATTCAGTATAGTGTAGAGAAGATAGACTGTTTGTGGACTTGATGATTTAAAAAAAATCATCATTATTATTATTATTGTTGTTGTTGTTGTTGTTGTTGCAAGATTTTTATTTGCTGTAAAAATGCATAGCTGGTATGAAAACAACCAATTCTACAAATCAGTGCAAATTAATTCTGCAGGACGATGGGTGCCAATGTGGTAGCGAGATGCCTAAAAGTGGGCGATAAGTTTGTTGACAAAGCTCGGACCACATGTTTGAGGCAGTGGTATCATATAGCTATACAGAGTAAACAGCAGAAGTCTCTGCAGGAAGTCCATCAGGATTTCAACAGGTTTCAAAGAAAAAACACCCATCAATATTTTGCGGACGGAGGTGGAGGACAGAGCTTTTAAAAAGAGCCCCCAGTTACAGAAAGTAGAGAAAAGAAAATTGTTTGGAGGTGTTATGTAATCTGACAGAGCCTGAGCAGATGTGACTTGAGAGAAAAAGAGAGTGAGGGTCTTACAAGCGGAACACTGGCCAGTCCCCCCACTGTGCTGTCAGATTACCGGGACATGTTTGTTTTCTGAAAGAGGAAGAGGCCGTCCAAATAAATAGGCAACGTGGCCAAGTCTCCCTCTACCAAACTCAGCTGTGGTGTCTCTCTCCCTCTCTCACTCACCAACCCCTACGCTCTCACTTACTCTCACTCTCTCCCCCATACGGCAGTCCTGAATTTCTCTGCGGGATGGTTTGAGGTTTTCTCAGCAATGCTGCCTGTTTGCCTGTCTGGGTCAGCCCACATATGTGGCACACAGTAGGAAAAAGGGTTAACAGCCCCCTTCCTCCTTCCCTCGCTCCCCTCGTCTGTTCATCTTTCCCTTACACTTTCTCCCTCATTCCAGAGACGGCGCTTCGCTGGCTCGTTTGCTCCTGTGCGCTTACACTCCGCGTGTGGAATTATTTTTCTATGGAGAGCTGCATTTGATTGCTGTGCAGGGACTCTTCCCCATACAATGGCTCCCCTGTTCTGTGGCCCCCAGCTTTCCAAACTAGACCCAGAACCTTGGGGGTGCCACGGAGTAGGTTGAAACGGGAGGGGTGTGGAGGTGAAGGGAGCTTGGAATACATTGGTGGAGAACCCCACACTCTTCCCCCCACCCCACCCCAGGCCACCCCCTAAAAAAACAGACCCCTAGTCTGCCACCATGGGCCCCAACTCCACTCCATGCAGCAGGGAGTGAGTTTGGGAAGGATCCAGCATTAAATCCTAAAAAACATCACAAACGTGAAGATTTTTTCCCCCCCCTCCGTTTGTGTTCCAAGCCGTCTTTCAGGTTGGCTCCATTCAGAAAAGGTATCCTCCTCCCCACCCGCCAGCTCCCTGCAGCCGCCTCAGCGCTAAATCTTCCCTGCACTCGCCATGTACTAACGACTCTTGTGTTTTCTCTGTGCATTTTTGGGTCTGTTTTTCCACTCGCTGATTTATGCCTGGGGGCAGCTAAAATTAAGAGAGCATTTTGGTGCCGCCCAGGGTGCCTGTGTAAGTGGAGGAATGTAGTGCTGAGTTCTGCTCCATAAGGTGAAGTGAATAGGCAGCCATACGAGGACTCTTGTCTCCCTATCCTGCTCTATTCAGAAGAAGCACATGTTGCTAAAAAGTGCTGGATTACTCCGGCATTAAAAATGGACTATTTTTGAGGTTAGTTTTATTTCTAAAAATGTAACTCTTTTTCTAAATATTATAATAAAAAAAATTCTGATTTAAAAAAAACCCATTTCAAGTCAAAAATGTGTAAAGTCCTCGACACAATGCTGTTTGACAGTCATTAAGTTGAACAATTTGCTGCCACCTGCTGGCCTTTATGAGACTAGTATTTTGTCGCCCAGACGTCACTGATGAGTGAGCTAAGGTTGCTCCTAATGGCAATTTCCTGCAAAGCAAATTCATCAAGATGAACATTTAAAGTCCAATTTGTAAATATCCTGAAACATAAGAAACACGAGTTTTCCCAAAGCAAACACAAGTGTCTGAAACGAATTACTGCAAGAATTAACTTTTTTCTTATGTTTTTTTTTTTTGGTTGATTTTTTTTATTTGTTAAAAGACTTGAGTATCCCACTGATTTCTCTTCTTCTCTTCACAGGTAGCTCATCATTATCCTACAATACACCATCTCACTCGGATCCATCACCACGCCTTGCTGCCAAAGAGGGTAGGAACACGTGTTTTAATTACCAAGGTTTCACTCTAATATCTGCCTGTCTTGAGATAGATTTGAGTTTATGTAAATGTTGAATACAAGTTGTGATAAAGTCAGAGGGGAACATTTGTATAATGTTAAACACATAGAAGAGCGATAAATGTGGAAAAATAATATAAATTCTATTTAAACATAGAGCTTTACAACTTCCTTCATGTGTTCTGCATGTGACAATGATGAATTTTATTTAGAAAATATGGTAAATCTGACAAACGTTTGTAAGGTCCGAGAGGGAGACAGTGTGGCGTGCATGTGAGTTCAGCTCCTGATATTTGTCATGTAAGACCCAAGATAATGGGGGATACGTCCTTCCACCTCCTCCTTGTAAACCTCACCTTGGGGCCATGGTGAGATAGTTATGACATATAAATGGAAGCATGCAAGTCCATGTAAAATGACCAATTCTACTAGTGATATAGCTTCCTTCAAACTGACAAGACAAAAGAAACTCTCAAAATGTACTTTAGTAAACAGACCTTCGCAAAATCAAAGCAGATGTCCTCATTGATTGCTACCAACAAAGCTCTTGGCAGGTGCACCCTTTGTGTTGTTCAGACAGTACGAGCTGAGCCGCTGCAGCGGATGAGGTGCAATTCATAGAGGCTACCAGAATCACTGTGGCAACACATAGTGGTTCTGAGAGGCAACAACCGCGTGGGGGCATAATGACAATGAGACAGCGACAGAGTGCTGATGACTTCTTTCCGTGGCAGCAGCGACACAAACAGACTGTGAATGCAGTGATTAGGTGAACGAGGATACGTGAATGGGGTTGTTTACTGGAAATACAGACTTCACAGACAGGTGCTGGAGCAACAATGTGCATGGTAAACATGGCAGAGAGAGACCAGACCGGAGCAGAGTACATGTATGCGAGTCTCCACTGAGTGAAATAATGACAGAGAGGATGATGGAGGGTTAACAGGAGACTGACCATAAAGTATGTGCTCGGCCGGCTTGTGTTGCCACTGCTTGTAATTTTGGTCCTTTTACACTTTTTGGACGACAAAATTCCATTTTTGCTTCTTAGGATGTGACTGTTATGATTTTTGATGCATATGTCACTAAGAAACAGTTAACCGTGTGACAAAGAGAAAGCTAAAAGCAGGCCTACATCATCACACTTCACACTTCTCATTGAGGAAAAATATATACATTTAAATTGAACTGTCATTAATGTTGCATATTTATATACACCAATGAACTAATGCCTATTGCAGTATTTGCACTGTTGGCCTTTAAAAGCTGCTGCAGAGTCTCTCAGAACAATGGCCACAGCAGGTCAGGATGACTGTCCCTTTCCTCTTGATACCTTTTCACTCTACAAACACGAGTTTGTGCTGACACATCCTGAATGGACAAACGCAGCGTATCTGTTTAAAAAAAAAAAAAAAAAAAGGAAAGAGCTACACATCCTTTACATTGACTATACAGTGTCACCACCAGAGACTGGAGAAAGGACTGCAATAACAGTGATAGCCTTGCTCACAGGATGAGGGGCCCTATCAAGGCAGTGGGAGAGGAAATATTAGGTCCGATAAGTGTCACAGAATGCCCTTGCTGCTTCTCCCTGTCTGCCCCCGCTGGTGAGAGTTACCAGGCCACGTACTTGTTCTCGCCCCGGCTTCAAACTAATAGAGCAATGGGCAGGACAGATAAGATTCTGCTCAGTCACCCCCGACCTCTTTCTTCCTGGTTCTCAGCACCAGGTATTTGCACTGGCAGAAATTAGAGGGTCACTCCCTTCAACAGCATTTCCCTTTCACAAGTGGTGATTTCTATTATGGGCTCTTGTAACACTGGCTCGGCCTTTTCTGTGTTGGTTAAGTTTCCAGTACAGGGAATGCAGACATGACATCAACGTATAACTAGTTTAAATGTAATCATCCTTAATTCATGCAACTTTTTAGTTACCGCAGAGCGTTTCTTTTTTCTTTCTTTTTCTTTTTTTTTTTTACACACAATGAAGCGAGAACTTCACAAGTCGATTCGGTGTCACTACAGTAAAAGGTATCTTGCTTCAGGAGAAGCCTGCATCAGCATTTGCTCATAGATCAATGCTGCCAGATGTTTGAGTTCATATTGCCTTTCGAGAACAGTCAAATACCGTACAGGCTCTTTGGGGTAGAGTAAGCAGGAGCGTACAGCAGGAGACAACCCTTAATCTGCTCCAGACTCTGTGGTGTAAAATGCAATGTTATGAATAAAAGAGAGCATATAAAACACGGAATGCAGCAGCTATGGACGTGTGTGTGTGTGTGTGTGTGTGTGTGTGTGTGTGTGTGTGTGTGTGTGTGTGTGTGTGTGTGTGTGTGTGTGTGTGTGTGTGTGTGTGTGTGTGTGTGTGTGCTTGTGTGTGTGTGTGTGTGTGGCTCTGTGTGAATCGTCAGCCTGCGTCTACTGTTAGTCTGGATAGACATGTGTGCGTGGGTGAGATACTTTGTGTCTGAGTGCAGCATTTGTGCACGTACGACTTGCTGTTTATTGTGCTATTTGCAAGTGTACAAATCATATGCAGTTTCAGTTGGCTTCACATTTCTCACTATATCATCTGTGGGTATTAAATTCATCAACATCAACAGTTCTGGTGGTTGGCGACTTCTTTTGCTATTTTTTTTTCTCTCTCTCAGATTTAGAACTGCTGCTATGTAAATTTCAGGTTTTATAATTCACAGGAAGGACACTCATATTCTCCCCCGCTTCCCAGAGAATGAGGAAAAAAGATGATTCACCTTCGTGAATGTATCTGTTTTGCCTGCCAAAAGCAAAGCAGTTTGAAATGTGCCCTTATGTGCACAAGTTTTGGGTTTTAATGGTGCATTTCAAAGCAAATTAAGTGAAATCTCAAAGCATCTTTAAAAAAAACAAAAAAACCCAACAACAACAAAAACTGTAAAAGGTCAGTTAACAGAGATGTTGTTGAGTTGTTCTCAGATTTGTGCTCAGCTGGCTCTGAACCACAGTCACCTCGCTGTGTGTATCTCATGTACTTTGCCATCATTCTCCTCCTCTCATGGCTCCTTCCTCACACAGATGGCTTTTAAAGCACCTGTATTATGGGTATTAAAAAGTTTACCCTGTCTGGGTCGCTCTCTCTCTCTCTCTCTATCTATCTATTTAAAACAGTCCACTGCTCGTCTCTCCTTGTCTGTCTCACCCTCTCACCTTTTCCATTTTTTTAAGAATCTCTCCCACTATGTCTCTTCGCCTCTCCACTTCACCCTCTCTCTCTCTCACTCTCTCTCTCTCCCTGTGTCTAGCACGGTCCTTGTTTTGACTAACTGGTCCTGCAGTTGAAGTCTCCCAGGAGCGCGCACCACACCCCAGACCAGAGTGGAAACTGGCTCAAGTCGCAGTCAGAGCGAGGCCTGGAAAAATGAAGGCGGGAGGGTTGGGAGGTGTGGAGTGGTGGTGGTGCTGGTGGGGTGGGGTGGGGGGGGGGGGGGGGGGGCGGCTCTGTGTGTTCGCATTCAAGTCTGTGTTTGTGTGCTTGGCTTCCATCGTGTACCCCCAGTCACTTGGGCTTTGTCTCTTTTACATCTGTTGCCTTCTTCCTTCTTCTGCACTTTCACTTCCGCTTCCTGAGCGTCGTCTTCGCACCGTTTGCCTTAAAACCAACAGACTGTTTCAGTGGGAAGCCTCAAATTGTCGCCACACTTTGGTGTTGTTTTATTCCCAATGAGTTCAATCTTTTTGGAGGTGACTAGTATCGACGACTCGGCTCATTCTGAAGCCATGGACAGACCCATGAAACTGGGTATCTCCTGCTCTGTTCATACCAGACAGTAGCTGGGTTTGCTGCCATTGTTTTCTTTTCAAATTCCTACGTTGTGTTTTGTCTGACTGCGTGTTTTTCTTTTTTACTTTGTGATATTATTCTTTCTCTCTGTACTTTCTCCATCTCCTCTTACTCTTACATACATTTTCACGTGCTTAGTCACTCTGTCTGCACACGTTCATCCGTCTCCTTTTTCTTCCTGCAATTCCTTCACCCACTTTCTCACCTCCCCTGACTCTGCTTCTGCTTCTGCTTCTCCCAGACCGTCCCCGGGACCCTCTCCGGCTTGCAGATGGAGGTAGCACCGTTGTGTTTTTTTTCGGGGTGGCGGGGAGTGGATGATGATGGGGAGGGGGTGGGCTGCGATGGCGGTGAGCAGAGGGGAAAAAAGGGCCAGTAAAACAAAGAGAGGTTGTCTGCAGGCAAAGCAGGCAGGAAACACAAGTCTCCCAGGACTCTCCCCCAGTCACTGCTCCTTGGCTATCCTGCCGGCCCACACCAGATTGAACCTGACAGCCCCGCTGAGCCACGGCAGTCCGCTTGTTATTTGTCCCTCCTTTCCCTCTTTTTGTGTTTCCCTCCATTACTTTTCCCCCTTCTTTTAATCCTTTGATCACAGCTTAATTTATTCTTCATTTTTTTTGTTATTGTTGTAGGAACATCACATCCTCTACTTTAGTTTGGGCATGTACTGTCCTTCATTTCTCTAGCGACTCATGGAGAACAGCTTTTCCGAAAATAAATCAGACTTTAACTTATGTGTCAAAAAACAGAATATAACATGTCAATCCTGAGCATCGGGATATGTTTTCTCATTGGGGCATATTCTGTTTGAGAGATTGGAGGAAATTGCACCACACACACACTGTAATTTGAAAAGAGTTTGAGCTGATCAGAATAAAAATAAACATGTTTCAACGTTAAACACGTACTTGTACACATTTGTATACAGTCGTGATTGAATGATGCTTTGAAGAGAAATGAGAGTTCTTACAGGTGTGAGCCACAGGAGGGCGATGTTGTACAGTGTTTTGAAAAATCCTGCTCTGCAGTCCAAGCAGATGATGGATCTGACGTTCGTGGATGTGTCTCTGGTGTGGTCATACCAGGTCATCGTCCACACATGCTGCTGAAAAAACCCTATTAACTGTGAGACGTCACATCCGGATGCTGTATCCAACATATGTCTTTGTCACACTTGTCCTGTGCACCAAAGAGCTTCAGTTTTATGCGATCGCTATAGGAAATTACAATAAAGTGTAATCAGCAATTCAGTTTTTGAGGTATTAATATACAGGATTCCCATAGCTAACTTACTGGGGACTGTTTTCACAAATCATCTTGAGGCGCCAGGCTGAGGTAGGCGAAACAAAGACATGAATAGTGAGACTAACAAACTTTTATGGGGAAAACAGTGTGTATACCATGTTTATAACTCGTAATAAGACATACAGCAACATCTTAGCCAGGAACCTGCCATACAGGGAAGTCAGTGCCACCTCTTTTTCAGTTAAATAATTATGATATACATACAGTATGTCAACAGATGTTGAAATCATTTTTCAAGTTGTTAACTTTTCTTTTCGCCAATTTGGCCGTGACACAGCAATATTCCTTATTAATTTGTTTCCTGAAAAGCAAAGCATGGAATTCAAACTTCCAGCTTTGACTGCTAATTAGCCTGCTTGTCAAAATCTCGGCCTGCACTGATGGGAAATGGAATTGCCTCTTGACCTTCGAACAGCTTGCTGATCCCATCAACAAGCTCTGTCATCAGCATTACACCGTCTCTGTCTGCTGGCCTCTGGGAATAACACTGCTGACAAAAAGATTCGCCCATCAGGATAACGCTGTGGAAAGCGTATTGGGCACAACACAGTTTGTTGAACATATTCTATCCAGAATTTGCTTCCCGTTTCCCCGTGTTCTGGCAACAGTTTGAGCCGTTTTATCCCTTAACAACATAAACCACGGAGGGAGCTGGCCAGGTGCAATGTGAACATGCTGGGGTGTTTTTGAGACATTGCCAGGGGAGCGATGCAGTCTGTGTTTTATCTGCCTATGTCAGAGTGATTGATTGCTACTGGAAACGGTCCAGCGTCGCATTCAATCGGGTTTGAACTGGAGCAGGTAGAACTCATCCAAACTAGGGGCCTGTTTGGCCGTTTGTCAAGGGTGCATGAAAGCTGGCTATGTGGGGAGGCGAGACCAGAGAGGGTATGATGTTGTCCCTGTGTGTGCCTGCATGTGTCTGTCACGTGTTAATTTTGCATCAGTTCTTTTATTTGCGGTCCGAATGTTGCAAGCAACTCAACCCACCGCGCTCCCTGTCAAAGATTGTGCCATCAACATTTCAACCACCACATTGTGCCAAAACCACCACATAACCATGTCCAGATATCCTGTGAACACTATCTTTAACTGTGTTTTGATGGATTTATTGAAGCTGTTTGGCACTGGGCCTCCTGCTGGCCTTCTGTAACGGTTACAATCTGGACAGATTTCTGGATCACCTAAATACATGTCCTTTATTTTATGACAAGAAAAAAAACGACAATCACACTTTGTCTTCTCTGTCTTCAAATCAGACCCTTCATATGATGCTGTGCGGCGGACAGGATGGTCCAACAACATGCACAGCGGCAAAGGTGAGCACAAATATACTCAAGATGCACCTAACTTGTTTTTTTAACTGTCAGTTAATACATGGAACTTTAATCTACTAACTTTAACTGTCACCTGACCAGTTCAATGGTGTCATCTGTGCAAATTAAGACTGACAAAATTATCGGTAGCTAATCCGATGAAGCCGTGGTCTGCGTCACACTGGGGGCTCACTCCAACCTCCACACAGTCCAGACATGTGGAGTACTCCCGGAGATTACGTAGGCAGGAGAAGTCGATCCACAAGCAGCTACCGACTTATTTATTTTGGACCTCTGCTGACTTGCCTTCAAGATGTGTAGCTTGTTATCTCTATCTAGCCAGCCCTCTGATGTTTTCTCAAAGCCTTTATATGCCTCTTTCTTTATTTTTTCTGCTCCCTCTGCAGGCTCACCAGTGGTTACTCAGAATGTGACCAAGTCCACTGAGCAGCCCCGAGCTCAGCCAGGTAACTACAAACTTTCCTTGGTGTAAGCTGCATAAGCACAAGACTCTGTGATTTTTATGACACTGTAGATGTCAGGTTCAATTTGTAATAATTGTGTTGGCTGAGTTTCTTCCCCTATTTTAAGTTACACTCATACATACGTGCATTCATCCATACCAATGTGTCCAAATTAATGAGGAGCTGGAGCTGATCCCAGCATGCATTTGGAAGAAAGGCAGGCTACACCCTGAACAGGTCTCAGCTCAAAGAGCTATAAACAGACCAGACACATGACTTGATGGTCTTCGGACAAGCCACATCCTTTTGACAGACTGGAAATGATGATCACAACGGAAAGATTCCTGCTGTTGTTTTGACACTTTTGTGAATTTTATGAGCTATTTCTAAAATACTGCCACCGACCACGCAAAACAGGATTTTACAACACTTCAGCTGTCTACTGTGCAGCCATGGAATAATTACTTCTTCTTTGAATTGGATTTTTGCTACTGAAATGTTTAAGTTTGGTGGGTTTATGTTCCGTTTCCTGATAAATGCAAATACTTTCCAAGCAATTTATTCATGGATTGTAATACTGAGCATAATGTGTACTCCTCATTGTTTTATTGCCTTTCAATCACACTTTTATTAGCATGTACAATTATTTTTTATGATTTCCTCAATGAGAATGTGAACACTTTGCTGGAAGACTTTTTAATAATGTTTTATTTTCTCAGATTTGTTCCCCACATGTACACTTTACTACCTGAACCGTAATTGTAAAAAAACAAAACCCCAAAAAAACAGTTTGTTCATTTATCTATTTTGGCATTCTTCCATTTTAATTACCATCTGTCATCACGATAATCACTATGCAGCCTAAAACAGTTCTTCTACTGTGTACAGATCCGTACCAGATTCTGGGTCCCACCAGCAGTCGCCTCGCCAATCCAGGTAAGCTCATGAGCAACATCAAGCATTTGTAATTCACCGTCAGATCTCTGTGTCTGACCGAGGCTTTTGTCTGTGTCCATGTGCCACAGGGTCAGGCCAGATCCAGCTTTGGCAGTTCTTACTGGAGCTCCTGTCCGACAGCGCCAACGCGGGCTGCATCACTTGGGAGGGCACCAACGGAGAGTTTAAGATGACCGATCCGGATGAGGTGGCGCGGCGCTGGGGCGAGCGCAAGAGCAAGCCCAACATGAACTATGACAAGCTGAGCCGGGCGCTGCGCTACTACTATGACAAAAACATCATGACCAAGGTGCACGGCAAACGCTACGCCTACAAGTTCGACTTCCACGGCATTGCTCAGGCACTGCAGCCACACCCCACCGAGTCCTCCATGTACAAGTACCCCTCAGAACTAGCCTACGTGCCTTCCTATCATGCCCACCAGCAGAAGGTCAACTTTGTGTCCCCACACCCTCCATCCATGCCAGTCACCTCTTCCAATTTCTTTGGACCCACTACTCAGTACTGGAGCTCGCCCACTGCAGGGATCTACCCCAATCCAAACGTTCCCCGTCACCCTAACACTCATGTTCCCTCTCACCTGGGCAGTTATTATTGAGACAACCTCTCCTGACCATGCAGCACCCTTGAAAACCTCCCTGTTCCTCCAAAGAAAATTGCTGACCTGCACTCCCAGTGATGCCAAACCAATGAAGACTGAATTTAAAGAGGCATTTTGTCCTCTGAGGAAATTTTGCTCCTGAATGAAGGATGATATAATTGAAGGACTTTTTTTTGTAAGATTTTATAAGCAACTGGATGCTATCGTCCAAAATGGAATACTACTTATCTTTACAGGACTAAAAACTGTTATTGTTTGAGTTTCCTGTGTCTTCTTTTATCCCCATTTTCTTGAAAGCTGAACCTACAAGGCAGTGGGTCTCCCATCTAAAACATTACCAGAGAAAAGTCAGAGTCTATCTGCATCCTTGTCCTGCTACAGAACCAGACATGGGCCTATTACTTATGGGTCTCAATCTACATCCCTTTCAGTACATTATGTGCTTAAAGCTTGTGCTGTTTTCCACCCATCTACAGCTTTGTTGGGGTTTCTAATTCCCAAATCATCTAGCCTTCTGTTTCCACTGTCTCTGTCTGTTCATTTTTGCATATTTGTATGTGTCGAGAGTCTTCTGGAATTCGCTCGTCAGCGAGGGGCTCTCAATGAGAAGGACTTTTCTCAGCACTGAATGAGATTTGGCAACTGGAATATGCCATTCGTTATGCCATTTTTTTTAATTTATCCTCCAAACTGGAAGGCTAGAGAAGAGTTGAATAACAAAGAAGGAAGCGCTGTATGTTTAGCTGACCTGGGTCAACTCAGGTTTCTGTGCGTTGTGAACGGAGTTCAGGAAAGGGCGATGTGTACAGTCAGCTTAATTGTGCCACGGAAGCTGAGTCAAGATGAAATTGCAGTAATTTGCAATCATAATTCAACCCAGGTCAGATGTTTTCAGTGGGCCACACACCGGGGTTTTAAATGTTTGCCATGTTGTTGCCTTTCGGCCATGCCATTTCCAGATGTTTTGTTGCTCGACCATGTCAGTATTAATGTGAATGTCTTGTGGTTTGTGAAACACGTGTTGAAGGGATACCTTATAAGCAAAATCAAAATTTGTCAGATGTTTTCCTTGTTAAAAAAAATATATATCAGATTCATTTCCTTCAAAATTAATATCATGATGGTAAAACATGAAAGCCTTTTTTTCAGATGTGATCATTGCGATGTGTAGAGTTGATGTTCCATCAATTCGTGGATGCTATTTTGATTTTTTTTTCTGGTTTCACTGTTCGTCTCGTTATAATATGTGCTGTTGTGACAATCCAAGCCGTAATCCTGAAGGAGTCAGTGCCAAGCTTTAACTGCTGACTTATGTGCAAATGCGTCATTGAGACAGCACTACATCATTAACAATATACTGGTGCATCTACAAAAAAAAAAAAGTGATCCACATAGAAAACAAATATAGTTTTCTCATAATTTCATTCATCCAACTTCCAAATATTTTTGAAAAAATTGACCTAAACCGAACAATTCATTTTTAAAAAGTCTTAATTTTATGAATTTTTCACATTAAATAATAATAAAATAAGATTCTGTTTGCTTTTTTTTTTTTTAACTGAAGGTAATAACCACAGTACTTCAAATTTTTGGGGAAAAAAAACAACACGCTTTTTGGTTTATGTTATGAGCTTAGAAATAGAAAAACAATTGTCTTTTCAATGATACTTGGTTTTGTTTTTTTGGGGTTTTTTTTTTTGGGGGGGGGGGGGGGGGGGGGGGGGTGCACCTGTATAATATTTCACAGAGATCTGACATTTTTTGATTTTGAAGTGCACTCTGACAACAATGGCTGCCATGATGTGTCTCTTTCCTCTACGTAGGCCAGTCAGGACCGTATAGGTCAGCACAGAAGAGCGACTCCATGGCGAGACTCGTTATTAGACAGTCAAGTTGCATTTGTACCAGGGCTGGATCCTCGTTTGAGAGCAGCATGTGTGTTAGTTGTGAATGTTAGTTTCTCACTGATCTTGAAGCCCAGCAAAATGCACACAAAAATCTCAAATCAGGATTTCATCACCAGTATGAAACAGTATGTCAAAAACATATCCACCTTCAGGTGTTCAACGCTGTTTGAATCAGAAGTATTCCTTCAGAGTAACTGAGAATGAACACTTGAACATAAATTACTTGGGACCAAGTAGTTTAGCAGAGAACAAAACCAATGAAGTATGACAAGATGAAAAACAGAGAAATCCTCAGATTCGCAAACGCTGTGCGTTTGTCAGACCTATTTTTTATTATTTTATAAGCATCAGTCAACTAGGCATTAAAGCAACTTACTGTATAAATTATGCAGAGTTATTTTCATATGTGACACAGTATAAAAAGTCAAGAGAATTAATACGAGTTGACCTCGGTCAAAAATGCAAACATTTTTAAGTCCATTTCTGCTAAGTAGTTTGTTGAGCATTTGAAGCATTTTTTTTTTTTTTTTTTATCTGTACATTTGGGCAATACATTTTAACATTTTTTGTTGTTTTTGTTGTTATTGTTGTTATTTGTGAAATTCGGTCCTAAGTGCCTTTGAGTGTGAAAGGTATTTTCATATATTGCCAAAACTACAAATGCCTGCTTAGATAATAATGCAACAGCCAGGGATTCCTTCACTCTTTATGCAACACGTGGCTGTGATGGTTCGCCATCGGTCACTTTTCAAACCTAATCTCCCTGGAATTGGTCGCTTTCCTGTGCATTAAAGATTTCCAGGTATTTTATGCTAAATAATACCAACAGTATTATTCTCCACAACCAGCTTCTTTTGAAAATGTATTGCATTAAAAGAGAACAAATTAAAGGGGGACAAGTAATTTGTAGCATAAAGAAATTATTGTAATGTACCCTTAATGTTCATGTTTCACAGGCATTATCATTGGAAAAAAAAGGGATCTGTGCTACTTCATATATGCAATGTATTTTGGATATCAAATATATAAATATATAAATATATATATATGTGTGTGTGTGTGTGTCTGTGTTTGTGTGTGTGCGTGTATGTATAATTTTGCAATTAACCAGTGTATTATTTTATTATTATTGTCATTCCTGCAATGTATGAAGTAATACCTTTTGAAAAAGGGCTTTTTGTATAGGAAAATGTGACAAAATAAATGTTTTTACCTCTGAAGTGATCCTCCGTTGCCTGGCTGTGGCTTTAATCAAGTGTAAGTTTGAACATTTTAAAATAAACAAGAATCCAGAGCCACAAAAACAGTACAAATAGTTTAATCCCCTTGTGAGTTTGGACAATTAGCGTATGTGTGTGGTGAGGCTAAAAAAAGGATCTGCCTGAAAACTTGCAAGACAACGCCACATCTTAGAGTTTAAGTCATCAATTTGTCTCTTTTTCTTTATGGTGATACATATATGTGAAATATACATAAAGCAACAAGTATAGCAACCAAGAACAGTTTTTGAAGAATGTCAATCATGTTATTTTATTTTTATTTTTAAATGACACTGGAACTTGACCTGTAAGCATCTCACCTCACCCGTGTCTTACTCACAAAGCATAATTTAGGTCTCTGCAACATTATCTTTGTCATGCCTGAAGGCTTGTTGTCACATTGTCATACGATTACATTTGCAGGAACGTAATAAGTTCTGTGTCTCAGAAGACTTCACTCCCTTACTCCAGCCAGGTGAATCCGTATTAGATACTCTTAATTCCTAATATGATTGTTATTTTTTTAATGACAGGTTTTTGCCATTAAAATCAAAAGGTTTGCTTTTTTACAAAAATACAGTGATTTGAAAAATGTGTTAACACTGTCAATCTGGATTACCTTGGATGTCTTTTGAAATATGAATCATTAATCAGTGAAATAACTCCACAGTGAGTGCTGAGTGAACCTTCAAATTGGAGACAAGAATAGACAACAATTGGATTGACAACTTTTAATAATATTAGAATATTACTTAATTAACTGGAAGCAATATGCCACAGGCTCTCAAACCCTTTGGAGTTCCGACATAATGAGGCACAGCAGAATCTATAGCCTATCAATCCAGTCAAATAAAGACACAATATGGGGCTGTCACAACAGAGTCAATATTTATCATTTATCTGGAATCGTAAGCTTTTTCATTTGTGTTGAGACAACAAGGGCAACAGCTAACAAACTGAGATATACTACAAATATGCAAATGAGTGGGCAAATATTAGGTGAATAAATCACAGGCGACATGCGTGGAGGCGGGCTAACATCAGCTCAAGTCAACACTAATGAGTAAGAAGAAGTAGCATAACATTCAGCAATGCCATGTTGTCGTAAGACTGTGGAGGTTTTGAGGCATCAGTGGCTGTAAATCAATGACAAAAGTTTCTTGCAAATGTAATTTCAAGCTTGGCATACTATATGTGCTACTGTTCTTTACACACTCACTCAATTACTTGCATTAAGATAGTATATAAAATAGGGGACGTAAGATAACACCAGCACAACATCGGTATCTCCTGATAAAGGCACGATACACCAATTTGCGTGAGTCATCCCCGAGCCAAAATATTGTCAAAATGTTATAAGAATATTAAAGAAAATGGTTTCAGCATTGTCCTTAAAAGTGTTACCAAAAAAAACCCCAACAACCACTGTTTACATGTAACTTGCATGAGTTTTCTTATTTTGGTACAAAACAACAGCAGGCCCATTACTAGGTTTGACAAGCGCATAAGAATTTAATCATGATTTAATGTTGTCGGTATTGAGTTCTGCATCAGAAACATAGGTTGATTATGTTAGCATCAGCAATCTGCAAAAAGGTGTTTTAGAAATACTGGCACATCATATTTTGGCACAAATCCGATAGCGTGAGTCCCTAATACAAGGTGTATAAGGATCGCCATAATAATATACAACTTAGTGATCGTCAAGCATTGCATTGGCAAGTGAGTGAGCCTGAATTGTATTCAGTCTATTTAATGTTGACATTAGGTGTGTGGGTGGGGCGTTTGTGTGTGTTTGTGTCTGTATGTGTTTGTGTGGTGTGTGTGTGTGTGTGTGTGTTTCGGGGGGGGGGGGGGGGGGGGGTGGACACCAAGTAAGGTTAGCCAAGGGCACCATCAAGCTGCTTGGATACATTTCAGGCGTTAATGTGTTGATTGTGAATGATAAAACTGTCATTGCTAAGGGCCTTGGTTTAAGTGATCATGAATCTACTGCTGTATAAAGTCCAGAGAAATTTAACCTTCAGCCATTTATGTTGTCATGCAAATAAGGTGAACTTTCTGGTTACCTATTGAATTGAACATTAGATTTATTCACTGGTAAAACACTGGTAAATATCCTTCAGAAATGTGGTAATAAACTCTTTGATGTTTATGTACATGTTTAACTGGTTTTGCAAATGTGACTGATTCAACGGATTACACATTGCATGATGTAACAGTCCTATTATTTTGGATGTAGTAAATCAAAAAAAATCTTGTTAAACATCTCCACTTAAAACATAATATGGAGTGCTTTCATTGTATTATTGTCACTTTACTTCAGTGGCATATTTGTGCGCTGACACGTGCACAAAACTCGACCCACGTGCAGCTTATTAGAGAGGTCATAGTTAGAGGTCAGATTCAGTGAAACCTGTTATTGTACGTGCCGTTATTCCTGAATGGAGAGTTCTGGTTTCATGTTCAGAACCTGTGGGCTAAATAATGAGCAAAAAGCCTTCATCTCTCGAACACTTGCGTTCTGCTCCATTTCGCTCCCAGTTTGCTGTCACAACTTCCCTTTGTTTACAGAAGAGAAGCCATGATGGAGGGTGGCACCTGTCATTATGTTGCTTTAACCTTTTTGATCATTGTCCTTGCGTGATGTTTCAAGACATTTGTATTGAGGGTAATAATGCGGCACGGGAAAACCATTTTTATTGCAAAAATAGCTTTTATTTTGCTGCATTTTCCCCCTGAGGTTAAAAACAAACAAAAAAAAAGAAAACACTTCACAAACAGAATCAAGTTTCATACTAAGTCTGTTCTGCGTGTAGCCAATTCTGAGTGTTTCCTGGGACCTTCGTTCACTCACAATGGCTTCACTCAAGACGAAAACCACAAATACATCATGTGCTGTTTGCAAAAAACTGGTTTCAGAGCCCAACCCTTTTGGTCTTTAACTGTCTCAATTGCCGACTACAATATATTGGCTCAAGTCCAAGTGATAATTTGAGCACAGCAGCCTGCAGGACTGTGCATCGATGAACAGCCACTTCATCTTTTTGTCACCCATGACTCCCGCGGCCTTAAACACTGATTCTTCAAGTAAGATTTACACATTAAAAAGTACTTTGTGCTGAACTTATCAAACTCTTGAAGTATATTGTGAGGTCACCTTGTGTTCACATGAAGCATGACTAGATGATATAGTCACCGTGCAATTTATGTGGAAAAGTCCTGATTCCGGCATCTTGGCCCGGCTTCTCTCTTGAAAACAGGTTTTTGGTCAACAGACAATAGCAGGTGTGGTTTCACATTCAAACAGTAGACAATAACACTCCTGACCACGCATACAGCTTTCTTATCTGTGTTGAACACAAAAGACATACAAATGAGTGGGATTCTTTACTTCTTATTCAAATGCTAAATAATGCATAGTTTCAATTTACGTAACACTTGTGCTTCCAGCTCTTGGCTATCCTTGACAAGTCACTGTGATAAACAAGCTTCTACCAACGCTTAAAGTTAGTCTTTAGTTTCTCCACAGTCTCACATTTTAGTGACAGTCGGGGCATCGCTGATGTCAATGACCTCAAATCCCTGGTTGTCCTGTCCTTCCCTGAAGAGGTGATGATGACCTTTGATGTTGTGGAAACAGTAAGCACAGTGTGCTGTGGCCACCGGCACCACTTTGGAGAAGTTGGAGAAGTCTACCCGATACTTGCCCTCCTTACTTCTGGAGATGATAGGCAAGAAGTTGTAGCCCCACATAATCTCCTGCGGGATAAAAGAAGTCCGTACTTGGCAGGCGGAGCTGGTGGACTCTGCTGTGCCGTCGAGGAAGACGACCAGCTCAAACTCTTGCTTGTGAAGTGTGTCCACTGCCATCTCGAAGAACGGACTGCTCTTGTCGATGATGTGGTACAGCGTGAGGGGGCAAATGAAGAAGAGGTTATCCTTGCCTGCGTCCACCATGAAGTCAATGTTCACCTGGTCCATGATGATCGTCTCCCCATCTGGCGTGTTGGTCGTTCTCAGCAGCTTGCCGTAGATTTGGCTTCCAATCATCAGGGTCTTGCGAAGATTAGCCACTCGGATGGATAGGCAAAGAGTTCCATGTTTAGGGCTTATTACAGCCATCTCGCTGAATGAGATGGTTTTAGCTCTCTTTTTTGGGAGGGAGATTTTTGACAGAATGACACCACACATGAAACAGTTGATAATTGCTCCAAGCAGGGACTGAATGATAAGAAGGGCCACCGCACCCGGGCAGAGCGGGGTGAGCGCCCGCCCACCGTACCCAATTGTCGTCTGTGTTTCAAGGGAGTAGAGAAATGCTGTGGTGAGTCCCACAACATTGTCGACACAAGGTGTGTGATCCGAAGGGGGGTTCTGCCACGTCAGGTCTCCATTACTGCGAGCGATCCAGTACCACAGAAGGCCAAAAATAAACCAGCTGAGGGTGAAGGAGGCAATGAAGAAGAAGAGGACAAAACGCCACCGGATCTCCACGAAGGTAGTCCAGAAATCAGCCAGGAAGGCAAAGTGCTTACTGTACTTGATGTTTCCATATTCAATGTTGCAGCGGCCGTCTTTAGTCACTAGTCTGGACCTCCGACTCCTCCGTTCCACCAGACAGTCCTGAATGCGTTTGTTTAAGGCCTCAATCATTTTCTAAGAGCGAAAGACCTATGAGAGAATGAAACAGAAAATAAAATGTAGTGTGTAAATAAACAGAAAAATGCAAAACCGGCAGAGCAGCTCGGTGAGCAAAAAGTAACTAAAAACTTCTGTAAGTCAATGACAAATGGGATGCAAAGTGAAACACCAGCCCGCTTGGTTGCACGAAGTACAGCAACCGATTGTTCTGCCAATGCAATTAAGAGAAAAGGACTTTAGATGAATGTGCAAGTTTACAAATGCTCAACGAAAACTCCAATAAGGAATGAATAAAAAAGGAATACAACAGCAACTATTAAATCTAAACAAATTATTTACTGGACATATAACAATGTACTCAAAACACTAATACTGAATAAACTAAGTAACTTTAGGCAGCCCTCATTATAAACCAGTGTTTTAAAAACAGAAGAACCAAAAGACTGAGGTGAGAGGAGATGATCAGCATGAAAACAATTTTTTTCCCAGTGAAGACCTGTCCTATTTTTGTGCGAACAATTGTTTTTCAGCATAAACACTGTACTCGTCTTGCCCTGGTTACATAGCCGGGTTTCACTGCGTACTATTCTACACAGTCTCACATGTTCCGAGCTTCACTGTCCCTCAGCAGTTTGAATCATCACTGAAAGGCTATAATCCTGGATGGATGCAGCTCTGCAGTAAAGACCCTGAATTAATGAGGAAAAGAAAAAGTTTCCACTCAAGCGTCACACGACAAATGTTCCAAATAAACCAAATAATTTGGGAACCTTGGTCCCGTGCAAGTGTCTCAACACAACGATCATCTTTGTTTGCTGGGTTGCAAAACTCAACCTGGCATTAAAATAATTTGAGCCAGCCCAGAAAGAGCGAGCAGAGGCGCAGCTGCTCACAGACATAACAATCTTTATTCAAGCTCTGACTTCTCATGAGTCCAGCGCTTGATGGATGGTAACTGGCAATATTGGCTGCGCCGTGGTTTCAAAATAAGTATGGCCTCTGTTCTTGCCAAGTCATGCAAACAAGCGCTTGGATTACAGTGTGCTTGTTAGCGAGTGTGAAGTGGTATAAAACGATCAGT
Organism: Blennius ocellaris; assembly: GCF_963422515.1. Taxonomy (NCBI): domain Eukaryota; kingdom Metazoa; phylum Chordata; class Actinopteri; order Blenniiformes; family Blenniidae; genus Blennius; species Blennius ocellaris. The sequence goes on from NC_137651.1 coordinate 15,874,065, forward strand.
GCAGTGAGTTTATGTTTTTGTTTGCAGCCCATCGAAGTTCACATGCAGTCATTCTGCAAAAAACAAATCTGATAATCACAGTGTGTTGCCTGTTTGCCAGTTGTAATCCTTCAGTAAGTAGACGTTGTCATTCTAAACCTAATCACCGGGTCAGGATGCTTGCATGGGGCAACTAAGTATGTGCTCAAATATGTTAAGTTATCTAGATGCTTTAGTATCACACCCGGTATATTTTTCATTTGAAAACAACAAACTTTAGAAAAGTAAATGACTTGCAGGAAATGGCTGTTTTAAATGTGTCAGGTATATTTTACCTTCAGTCTCAATCTCAATCATTAACTTCCATATTACTGTGATTCAAATGTTAAAAGCTTAACACTGACTCATTGCAATAAAAGTCTATCTGTCTTCCTTTTTCCTCATCTTTCTTGCACTTTGCTGACCCAGAAGAAGGTAAAATGTGGTCACAGAGAGGAAGATTGCGTTAGAAATAAAGAGGATTTTAATTCAGGTCAAACTCACCAAACAGAAGGTTGTCTGTGCCACATTCAAATCCTCGATACACAGGAATCTCCTCTTCCCCCGTCCTTTGTCTTTGATGGTCTCAAGTGATTGACAAAGTACAGGCGTGTCCCCTAGTGTCTGTTGACCAGCACCTGTCTGCATTTATACCACACTGACTCCGTGTGCTTCAAACAGTCAGGTGATGTTTACGCCCACAGACACATCAAGTAACCCCCCCCTCCACACACACACACACACACACACACACACACACACACACGCGCGCACGCGTTTATATGTGCACATTTCGACTTGCATGCAATTGCATCCCCTCCCATGGCTCTAATAACTTGTGTTCACCCCACAGATGCCTGGCACCAGGACACCAGGGCCCCGCTGACCTCTATTATACCATCCACACTCCCGCTGTACTAAAGTTCCTCCGCTTTTGGTTGATCCTTGTTAGATTTGCAGCTTTCTGTGTTAATACTGTAAATACCAAGTATATGCAGTGTATGTTATTTTATTTTGTCCACGTGTAAGAATCCGCTTAGCAATATGAACAATTTATGTTAAAGAATGTGCAACTTTTCCCATCTCAAAATGTATCATTTAATTTTTTTCTTGAGAGTATACAATTAAAAAGGGGGGGGAGACACAACTTTTATGTTTTCATGCCTGTATGCCAATGCTTCTCCAGAAATAATCATTATTAAAGACATGTTCAGCACATCCAACCTCAGCATTTCACAACTCACAGCCATCATTTCCCGAGGACCAAACGCTTGCCTCTCTTCCACAGCCACAGAGCTGTGCTGTGATGAAATATGACAAACCATAGAGCATAAATAGGTGATGGTCTAAAACAACTGAGGTTGCAGTTATGAAAAAAAGAACATGCTCGAGATCCAAAAGAGATATTTTGCTCTCAAGGGGGTCGGCAGCCATGAACCAAACGGGTTCGTGAACTGACGTTTTGAATGCTGAGGGAAGAAAAGTTGTGTGAATTGTTACGAGAGTCATTTTTCAAATCTATTGTTCCCAGTAAAACCAATGGAAAATGCCGTAGTATAACCTTACACCATGCACAAAGTGTATTCCTTTGGCAGCAACAATACATCCATGTTTACTTGCAACAACATTGCGTTTGCTCGGTTTAGCAAAATTAAACCTCTTATGAAGGATTAGTAATCCTTTTTTTTGTGTTTCAGGATTTTACAACAGATAATTTGCCTGCTTGTTTAAACAACTTGCTTTAATTTTTTTTGCCTTTTATTGTTCACAAAGGCCTGATGAATAAGCAACTGACCACACAGTATGCTGATTGTTGGACTGGTTGAGCAGACTGAAGTCCCTTTTGGAAAGGTGATTCCTACAGGTGCAAATTTGAACTTCACTGTGTAGAACAATTCGAGAAGGATTAGATTAGAAAGATTAGAAAGTATTGAAGAGGCAAAGTAAACAGGAGCAGTATCTGTGCCAGGTAATTTGAAAGCTGAATGACCTCCAGTTCACACACTGTGAATGGACATGGCAGTAAGGTAAAGCCATCATTTCTCTGCAGTGACTTGACTAAAAATAAATAATCTTGTTAAAATTCTCAATTTAATGTCATCTTGAAGATCACACAAAAGCATTCAGAGTTCGCTTAGAGAAAAAAAAAAAACGTTCTCCAAAATATTTTCACTAGCCAAGTAAAGAATCTAAAGGCACACTTTGCTTGTTTTCAATGTGATTACCACGTCAATGTCAAAGCACTCTCAATAAACCTCTTATTGTCACTGCGTACGTGAAATCTGCATCAAACATACAGTAAATAAGAAACTAAAGGTACTTTAAATCTTTTGTTAGACATTTGTTAGATGAAATCTTTAAAGAAAACTTAGCTTTTAAGGCAAAAAACAAGTCTTATGGGTGAATAAATGTGTGTCAACATTAGAGAGCAATTAATAATTGTAGATATAATTGAATGAATTAACTTATGTTGATGTACCTGACAGAAACAACAGTCTGCAGTATGAATAGGTTTCTAATGCATGGATGAGGGTACCACACTTACGTGTTTTGATAACAATGCAGCTCATGGCAACATGAAACAATGGGGGTTTCTGCTGGTTTCACAGAATTTGCCGGCAGGCGTTAGGGAAACGAGACAGAGCCGTTATCAGAATTCAAATCAGGTCATAAGTAGCAAACAAAAGGATTCAAGGAGACGTGTCTTGACATGTTGCTCCTCACCTTTCTGTCATTCAATGATGTCTTTGTCTACAGAAGTCTCTTTCACTGTCTTGAAATGGTCTTGCAAATTTGTTATTACTCAAAGTTTATAAAACACTGAATTTAGATAGAGATACATGTCTCAGGAGGCCAAAAGAAGCAATATATAAACACTTAAATATTATCAGATTTAATCGGATCTTCAGTCATTACTTTCAGGGTGAAATGATTATAGGGCTGCTTACTATATTTACTGTTGATGTGCCATGTTGGTCCCTGCCTTCTGATTTTGTTGTATATTTTGTTTAACTTGTTTTCCTTTGTTAGTTATTGTGTGAAATATATGGGAGCACCTGACAATGAAATGACACATGCTATGCCGGAACAGTGAAGTTATGGATCATAAACTAAAAAACCTAAGGATACACCGGTACTAATGACGTATGATGTTATGCAGTATCAGCAAGTCATATCAGGGATGTCCCCCCCCCCCCCCCCGAGTTACGAGTACTTAGTGCAGAATCCCACCCAATGCCCAATACTGGTATCAGTATCAGTGTCAGTGTCAGTATCGACGCATTGCTAAGCACTACCATGACCAGCCTGCACATATCGAAAAGTGCATTTACATAATGTCACAATGAGTTACAAATATAACTTTCTTTAGCATTAGTTATGTGACGTAATGCATCTGAATAAGGTTCTTAAACGGGCGTATCGGTGCTTGACATTCCTGATATTCGTGGAGCATGTTTTTGGCTGCCAAAAAAATCTTCCAAGAATAACAAAACTCGCCTCGATACATGTTTATACACCAAGTTGTGGACCAGGCTTGTTTTACACCCTGGGTGAACCACTGCGCCTCTACGACACCGAATCTGACACACACACACACACACACACACACACACACACACACACACACACACACACACACACACACACACACACACACACACACACACACACACACACATACACTCACACACACACACACATGATTGCAAGATACCTGGAAGTCAGACTCAACAATTTTGGGCTTAACTCTCTATACTGTTCAAGAAGTTTGGTCATGCTTTATATTTTTTTCATTTGGTTTGATTTGATTTGAGTGTTGTAAAGGGCTCTATCAATAAATGTTGATTGATCGATCGAGTGATCGATTGATATTTTCTGCACGTCCTGTTTTATTGTTGTTTTTTATTTGTGGTTTCACTTGTGGAACCAGGTTGGTCAACCGCAAATTGAGAAGCTCGGCACCTTGAGGCTTTGAGTAGATAATGGCAAAGGACATCATTTGAAAGCTTATTTTATTAGATTATCTGTTCATATTACCACTTTATATTCTATTCCTCTTTGGAATATTTTGAAAAGTGAAGTTTATCATAAGAATCCTTTGTGGTCCTAATTAACCACAAATAGGGTGAAAAGCACCAGACAAAAACCTTTTAATCAATTATTTCAATTATTGTCTGAATAGGAATAAAGACTGTTCAGCCTGTTTCGTTTGGTTTTTCTTCTTTCTTTTTCATTTGTGACTCAGATTTCCTTGAGTAATATTCACACAGTTTTTACATGTACAATACTATTTGGTTGAACAGAATTGCACTGTGCCACTGTGCTTTGAAAATAAAGTGTGTGTGTGCACGCGCGTGTGTGTGTGTGCAAGTGCTGGTGTAAAAAGACGGGGGCGGGGATATGTGCACTGATGGCACCCATTCTGCTTGGGTCATCATGTCACTGAGCATTCATATTCCATATCCATCATTCCCGGAGTAAAAATGGCAAAAGTGCTAAATGCCAAGCATTGCAAGCTCAAACTGTGCAATGCACGTGTGAAAGCGTTTCTCTTTTATCATAATGAAACTAAAGGTAACAAATGTCAAACATTTGTGTGACACCGTGCCATTTGGGAAACGCGGACGATGAAGGCAACACAGGAAAGAAAAGTGCAAGCTGAGTCCACAGTCTTTGCTTCTTGTATTGATGGCTTGTAAGGGGGTAAGGGGGTGCTACAGGCTTTCCACTCATCCCACTATTCACATTAAAAAGAAAAATAAACTATTTTGTTTATATTTTGTCATATCTACACAGACAACACATACCTTTTAAATTGAATTGTATTTGATCCTGCAATAAAAAATGTGGTTGCATAACAATAACATCTCAGGTGGATTACTTCCAGAGATCTTTGTAGTTTACATGTTCTTGTATGTTTTTGGAAATATTTCACAATCCAAAGACATAAAAGTTTACTTAACTGGTGACCTTCAATTGACATTATATATATAACCCATAGTTATATATTCACATATTACTTTATTTGACGGTATAGAAGGTTGTAAAATGGATTTAATTCAAAGTCCGGGACATGAGCTCTTCATTCAGGAAGTATTCTCTCCCCAGTCCATAGATATCTATGCTTTCTCTCCTCGATTCAAGGCTTACAGATCATCATCTTATCTTTGCTTTATATCCACCAGTCAAAGGAATTCAGCCCGATTAAACAACTTGAACATTTGAGTCAATGAAGTCGAAAAAAGTACAACCTCCATTTTTTTAAAGCTTGAAAAGCTTGAAAACTGTCAATCACCTTCTTTTCACAAGATTCTGCTGTGGCGCACTCGGCAGCATGTAAGTATTCATTTTATTTTCTACCACGTAAAATGATCCCCTGTGAAGATTAAACAAAAAAAACCAAAAAAACAATTACTCTACTTGAATGATTAGAGTGTTTTCTTATTTAAGGCTGGTACATAGCAATCGCTTTTTGTGCCTTTTCACACTCCTTAGTCCTCCTTTTATGCGAACCAAATACTACGAGTCTCACAGAGTAATTCTAAATAGAAGAAAACGTATCATTGGGTTACAAAGATTGATCTCTGCTCTTCAGGGGTTACGTATAATGACAACCTGGCAGTGCATGCAACCACATTAAAAGTGTAGCACTGTCGAAGAAGACGGTGTCTCTAGACTTGCTTTTAAACCCTCTACATGAAAGTCTTGAAGCAGAAAAGCACCAGAGATTTTTCTTTTTTTCCTTGGGCCTACAGCAAACCTCAGAAGGTACAAGATTTTGTCTCTGAATGAGAACAGATCCTGACAGCAGTTCCCTGCAGACTAGTTTTTTTTTAACACATATTCATTAGAGGAGGAGGAGGAGGTCGTCACAAGGCTTTCTGACATCGACGGCCTCGGACAGAGACATGACATAGACTGCAGGGAAAATCAGCCGCGGGCAATAGGCCTGGAAAAAACAAACACAGGTTGACTCTTTTGTGTTTGAACTGGGAATTTGTTCCCATTTTTTTTCAGCAGTTTTGAATTGATAGTTTATCTATTGAAACATTTTTAAGATGGTAATTGAAAAGCCAACAAGCTGTAATTAGCCTCATTCAGAGTAGTGGGGATGCTGGGGGGGGGGGGGGGGGGGGGGGGGGTTATTTGGACTCCTTTTCCTAGAAGGATTATTTTCCAATTATTTCCTGAGAGAAAATCCTGACAAAAGAAAATAATTGGATAGTAGAACAGAATAATAATATTATATTCAAACGTACACTTTTATTACTCTGTAAATTTGTTGTAAATGTGCTGAAGAGTCGTTAAAATCATTACATATTTCTCTAAAACTTTTAGTGCAACAACAGTAACTGAGTTGTATGTAAATGATTAAGCTTTTTATTTCCTTTGAATCCCAAAGTCAGTTTCTTTTAATATCATACAATGTGACAAAGATTCAGAAATTAGGAATTCAACTACCCAACTTATACTTGGCATGGAGGTTGGTGGGTTGGGGTGAACATTGTAGCGCACACTGTCTCGTGGTGGACTCATCCACCCACACCTTCTCATGTTGATAAATCAAAAGGCTGGACTGCAGACAAAATTGGGACTAATTTCACTCACCACAGCTACATATTACACCAAAGGTCATCAATTACACATAGCACTCACGAGATGTACTGGAGGTGTGTTATCGTGTGTTTGAATTAAATGAACCAATTAACTTGTTTCAAGTGAACTTTTGCAGTTCAATTTAATTTGAGTTAGGTCCAAAGCAGCGCAGTCCATCCATTTTAACAATTTCCGCTGGCATTGGGCAAAAGACAACAGGCACACGGGACAAACCACTCAGAGACAGACAACTACATGTACAAATGTACACTTATGGACAACTTAAGACTACCAGGAGGAAACTATTGCACCCACTAGGAGACATACAAAAGCCAGATCGAGTGGTTCTGAAGCCCTGAACTGAATGGAGAATACAATGGCTGTGAAGTCACAGTGCTCACCAGTACCACACCATCTGTGCGAGGACAGCTCAAAGAGCTTATAACAGACCGCAGACACACAGTATGTGATTGTCTTTGGAGGAGTTGATCGTCACTGACTGCACAACAGACAGATTTCTGTTGATGTGTGGACAACAAATGATAAAATTATGTTTTCTCCAAGTTAGTCAGGCTCAACACCCCCATAACTACCAAGTGTGAACAATTCATATGAAACCAAACTTGATTTTTATAAGATCGCCCTTTTTTGCAGCAGTTCAACCAAGAGCAGAAAATAACTCTCTGCAATGCATCTTTCCACCACACAGTGTCGCTGTGCCTGGGCCACGCAGTAAAGCTGACAGGATGAAAAGTCATCTTCACCACTTGGAGTAAAACCCGCAATGGAGCATTTATGACAATGGCTTCTCTTTCAAACATTCTGTCTTATGCAACACCTGTACAGATCTGATTTATTTTTAGAGTTTCCTCTGTGAACCAGTTTCGAGCACAGGACAAAAACATGTTACAGTATTTCTAAATTATGCATTCATATATAACCAGCACAGTGCTGAGCAATGGACGTTCACACTCACATGATTTATAATTAAAATTTTAATAGATGTCTTTAATCCTTTAAGAGAAGCATTTTTACAGCAATAGTGCACACACACATACACACGTATGTAAAAGGAAATAGAGATAATATTTGTTTGCAATGCCACTAATTCTCGATTTGTCAATATGAACATGCTTGAACAGTGTTGACGCTAATGAATTTGAGTTAAAGCTGCAGCTTGCTTTGACAGATTCTTTAATAATTCACACTTTTTCCATTGCAAACATACCTAGCCTCTTTAAGCATTCACTAGTTTTCCACACTATTAAATGCAGGGTTACAGTACTGCTTAACACCAAATGCGAAAGAAACACTTGAACAGTTCAATATTTTAGATGTGACTACATAACGCTGCACCACAGACCAGGGTTAGGCCTCAAACTTCTGGACTCACTGCTTAAATTCCCACTAACATATCCTGTTCCAGGGGTATTCTACTCCAGCTCTTTTTCTTTTCTTTTTTCATCTGAGCTGATATGCAGTTCATCGCCATGCCATAAAGTCTGACAAGAAGATCAATCAGAGCTAATGAAGCCTGGTAGGAGGTGAGAGAAAGATGAGCGAGGTGAAGCTGATAGGGGGGACTGGATGGGGGGTTGGGTCCATTGGGTTTGCAGAAGGAATAAAGAATACAAGAGCGAAGGGAGCAGAGAGAGGATTAGGGAAGAAGACACTTCCTTCTCACCCTCTCAGCCCCCCACACCCCACCCCTCTCTCCTTAGCTATCATTGCTTCACCTGAGAGCGGCAGTCTCACAGTAAGGCTTCCACTAACAGGTTCCAGGTTTGGCATTATGGCTTACTGGTTCACTGTGTATTTCCCTTTTGCAGTCTCTATTTGTGAAGACTAAAGCCACAGTTTGCACAGTGCACGCAATGGATAATTATATTTCAGACTATAAGAACACCAAGTATGGCAAATACCATTGAGCAAGTATGTTATTATAGGAAATAGCGCTTACTTTATTTGATGTGGACATTTCAGCCTTGGTGAATACTAAATCAGTCCTGGAACATATGTAGCACTATATGTATTCCATTACTTGTTTTTCCTGCAGTTCAGTTTAATGGAATAATCCAGTTTGATAGCTCTAATGCAGGAGTGTCAAACTCATTTTGACCGAGGGCCACATCAGCATAACGGTTGACCTCAAAGGGCTAAATGTAGCTGTATGACAGTATAAATGTAACTAAATGTAACCAAATATAATGTAAAATAAATGTAGCTACTCCTCAATTTACAAAAACTCTGACTTTATTACATATTCATATTACAAATATCCCAATCATTTGCATAGATACACAAAATATATTTGGAAATTGTAAATGTGCCAGACTGTAGCAAAACTGCTAATTTACATGTTTAGTATTATAAAAATAATACAATCGGTATTCATTGCGGGAAATGTGGTTTATGTTCGATGCAGTTTTACAAAGATGTGGTGAGCGTGAAGAAACAAACCTCACTACTTGATTAAATGATATTTTGCAATGGGTACAAAAGTGCATTAACAACAGTCAATTAAAATATTTTTAAGCATTTTTTTTTTTTATTCTTAACACCGCCCCACACGGGACTTGCACTGTGGCTGGAGGGAGAAGTTGCCCCGTCCCCCTTCCCAATCGGCGCTGGAAACATCTTAATCTGGATATGCACAAGTGCAGAACTACTTCTCTGTCAACAAAGGCACATGTAATTGCCGTATTTTATAGAATGTTTGAAC